>NC_090654.1:107056860-107127202 GCF_040937935.1 Hyperolius riggenbachi | reverse complement strand
GCGTGGTGAAGCCTCGGACCAAGGGCGCGTGGGTGAAGCCTCGGACCAAGGGCGCGTGGTGAAGCCTCGGCCAAGGGCGCGTGGTGAAGTCGGCCACGGGCGCGTGGTGAAGCCTCGACCAAGGGAGCGTGGTGAAGCCTCGGACCAAGGGCTCACTGCGTGGTGAAGCCTCGGACCAAGGGCGCGTGGTGAAGCCTCGGACCAAGGGCGCGTGGTGAAGCCTCGGACCAAGGGCGCGTGGTGAAGCCTCGGACCAAGGGCGCGTGGTGAAGCCTGGCGCGTGGTGAAGCCTCGGACCAAGGGCGCGTGGTGAAGCCTCGGACCAAGGGCGCGTGGTGAAGCCTCGGACCAAGGGCGCGTGGTGAAGCCTCGGACCAAGGGCGCGTGGTGAAGCCTCGGACCAAGGGCGCGTGGTGAAGCCTCGGACCAAGGGCGCGTGGTGAAGCCTCGGACCAAGGGCGCGTGGTGAAGCCTCGGACCAAGGGCGCGTGGTGAAGCCTCGGACCAAGGGCGCGTGGTGAAGCCTCGGACCAAGGGCGCGTGGTGAAGCCTCGGACCAAGGGCGCGTGGTGAAGCCTCGGACCAAGGGCGCGTGGTGAAGCCTCGGACCAAGGGCGCGTGGTGAAGCCTCGGACCAAGGGCGCGTGGTGAAGCCTCGGACCAAGGGCGCGTGGTGAAGCCTCGGACCAAGGGCGCGTGGTGAAGCCTCGGACCAAGGGCGCGTGGTGAAGCCTCGGACCAAGGGCGCGTGGTGAAGCCTCGGACCAAGGGCGCGTGGTGAAGCCTCGGACCAAGGGCGCGTGGTGAAGCCTCGGACCAAGGGCGCGTGGTGAAGCCTCGGACCAAGGGCGCGTGGTGAAGCCTCGGACCAAGGGCGCGTGGTGAAGCCTCGGACCAAGGCGCGTGGTGAAGCCTCGGACCAAGGGCGCGTGGTGAAGCCTCGGACCAAGGGCGCGTGGTGAAGCCTCGGACCAAGGGCGCGTGGTGAAGCCTCGGACCAAGGGCGCGTGGTGAAGCCTCGGACCAAGGGCGCGTGGTGAAGCCTCGGACCAAGGGCGCGTGGTGAAGCCTCGGACCAAGGGCGCGTGGTGAAGCCTCGGACCAAGGGCGCGTGGTGAAGCCTCGGACCAAGGGCGCAGGGTGTGAGCCTCGGACCAAGGGCGCAGAGTGGCGGCTCGGACCAAGGGCGCAGAGTGGCGGCTCGGACCAAGGGCGCAGAGTGGCGGCTCGGACCAAGGGCGCAGAGTGGCGGCTCGGACCAAGGGCGCAGAGTGGCGGCGCCTCGGACCAAGGGCGCAGAGTGGCGGCGCCTCGGACCAAGGGCGCAGAGTGGCGGCGCCTCGGACCAAGGGCGCAGAGTGGCGGCGCCTCGGACCAAGGGCGCAGAGTGGCGGCGCCTCGGACCAAGGGCGCAGAGTGGCGGCGCCTCGGACCAAGGGCGCAGAGTGGCGGCGCCTCGGACCAAGGGCGCAGAGTGGCGGCGCCTCGGACCAAGGGCGCAGAGTGGCGGCGCCTCGGACCAAGGGCGCAGAGTGGCGGCGCCTCGGACCAAGGGCGCAGAGTGGCGGCGCCTCGGACCAAGGGCGCAGAGTGGCGGCGCCTCGGACCAAGGGCGCAGAGTGGCGGCGCCTCGGACCAAGGGCGCAGAGTGGCGGCGCCTCGGACCAAGGGCGCAGAGTGGCGACGCCTCGGACCAAGGGCGCAGAGTGGCGACGCCTCGGACCAAGGGCGCAGAGTGGCGACGCCTCGGACCAAGGGCGCAGAGTGGCGACGCCTCGGACCAAGGGCGCAGAGTGGCGACGCCTCGGACCAAGGGCGCAGAGTGGCGACGCCTCGGACCAAGGGCGCAGAGTGGCGACGCCTCGGACCAAGGGCGCAGAGTGGCGACGCCTCGGACCAAGGGCGCAGAGTGGCGACGCCTCGGACCAAGGGCGCAGAGTGGCGACGCCTCGGACCAAGGGCGCAGAGTGGCGACGCCTCGGACCAAGGGCGCAGAGTGGCGACGCCTCGGACCAAGGGCGCAGAGTGGCGACGCCTCGGACCAAGGGCGCAGAGTGGCGACGCCTCGGACCAAGGGCGCAGAGTGGCGACGCCTCGGACCAAGGGCGCAGAGTGGCGACGCCTCGGACCAAGGGCGCAGAGTGGCGACGCCTCGGACCAAGGGCGCAGAGTGGCGACGCCTCGGACCAAGGGCGCGTGGTGAAGCCTCGGACCAAGGGCGCGTGGTGAAGCCTCGGACCAAGGGCGCGTGGTGAAGCCTCGGACCAAGGGCGCGTGGTGAAGCCTCGGACCAAGGGCGCGTGGTGAAGCCTCGGACCAAGGGCGCGTGGTGTAGCCTCGGACCAAGGGCGCAGAGTGGCGGCTCGGACCAAGGGCGCAGAGTGGCGGCTCGGACCAAGGGCGCAGAGTGGCGGCTCGGACCAAGGGCGCAGAGTGGCGGCTCGGACCAAGGGCGCGTGGTGAAGCCTCGGACCAAGGGCGCGTGGTGAAGCCTCGGACCAAGGGCGCGTGGTGAAGCCTCGGACCAAGGGCGCGTGGTGAAGCCTCGGACCAAGGGCGCGTGGTGAAGCCTCGGACCAAGGGCGCGTGGTGAAGCCTCGGACCAAGGGCGCGTGGTGAAGCCTCGGACCAAGGGCGCGTGGTGAAGCCTCGGACCAAGGGCGCGTGGTGAAGCCTCGGACCAAGGGCGCGTGGTGAAGCCTCGGACCAAGGGCGCGTGGTGAAGCCTCGGACCAAGGGCGCAGGGTGAAGGGCGGAAGGGTCGTACTAGAGCGTCGGTGGTAACAAGTCCCTCCTGGGCGCCGGTGGTAACAAGTCCCTCCTGGGCGCCGGTGGTAACAAGTCCCTCCTGGGCGCCGGTGGTAACAAGTCCCTCCTGGGCGCCGGTGGTAACAAGTCCCTCCTGGGCGCCGGTGGTAACAAGTCCCTCCTGGGCGCCGGTGGTAACAAGTCCCTCCTGGGCGCCGGTGGTAACAAGTCCCTCCTGGGCGCCGGTGGTAACAAGTCCCTCCTGGGCGCCGGTGGTAACAAGTCCCTCCTGGGCGCCGGTGGTAACAAGTCCCTCCTGGGCGCCGGTGGTAACAAGTCCCTCCTGGGCGCCGGTGGTAACAAGTCCCTCCTGGGCGCCGGTGGTAACAAGTCCCTCCTGGGCGCCGGTGGTAACAAGTCCCTCCTGGGCGCCGGTGGTAACTAAAGTACCTCCTGCCATAGTTACAACAATGTGCTTGGGAGAGTTGATCCAGGGATTTATCTGACTGCCATAAGGAGTCGGGAAGGAATTTTTCCCTTTTAAGGCTGATTGGACTAGGCCTTGTAAGGTTTTTCGCCTTCCTCTGGATTAACTAGGAAATGTGTAGTTTTTTTTTTCCTTTCTGATTAAAATTAGAAGTATGTATTTTCTTCACTCAAAGTATTATTTGACTATGGCAGAAAGCGTTGGTGATAGGCACTCCTGCCTGGCAGGACAGGGTTCAAATCCCTGCAATGCTTGCATGCTTGTTCTTCGTTCACAATTTTCCATATACATTACCAACACAATACTGTAAATATTTTTGTGTTTGGTGTCGGACCTGGGCGGAGGTGGAAGGTCCGACTAGGGTGGGTGACACGGACTAGGGTGGAGTTGCCGGACCAGGGCGGAGGTGGAAGGTCCGACTAGGGCGGAGGCGTAAGGTGTCGGTCCAGGGGAGGAAGTTGTTGGATCAAGGCGGATGTGTCGGACCAGGGCAGAGGTGGTAGGTCCCACTAGGGCGGTGTTGTTGGACCAGGGCAGAGGTGGTAGGTCCCACTAGGGCGGTGTTGTTGGACCAGGGCGGAGTTGGAAGGTCCGACTAGGGCAGAACTTGTCAGACCAGAGTGGAGGTGTAAGGTCCGGCTAGGACAGAAAGTTTTGGACCAGGGCGTTAGTCGTCGGACCAGGGCGCAGTTTGTTTGAGGTCTCAGACCAGGGCGCTGTTTGTGTGAAGTCTCGGACCAGGGCGCTGTTTGTGTGAAGTCTCGGACCAGGGCGCTGTTTGTGTGAAGTCTCGGACCAGGGCGCTGTTTGTGTGAAGTCTCGGACCAGGGCGCTGTTTGTGTGAAGTCTCGGACCAGGGCGCTGTTTGTGTGAAGTCTCGGACCAGGGCGCTGTTTGTGTGAAGTCTCGGACCAGGGCGCTGTTTGTGTGAAGTCTCGGACCAGGGCGCTGTTTGTGTGAAGTCTCGGACCAGGGCGCTGTTTGTGTGAAGTCTCGGACCAGGGCGCTGTTTGTGTGAAGTCTCGGACCAGGGCGCTGTTTGTGTGAAGTCTCGGACCAGGGCGCTGTTTGTGTGAAGTCTCGGACCAGGGCGCTGTTTGTGTGAAGTCTCGGACCAAGGGCGCGTGGTGAAGCCTCGGACCAAGGGCGCATGGTGAAGCCTCGGACCAAGGGCGCGTGGTGAAGCCTCGGACCAAGGGCGCGTGGTGAAGCCTCGGAACAAGGGCGCGTGGTGAAGCCTCGGAACAAGGGCGCGTGGTGAAGCCTCGGACCAAGGGCGCGTGGTGAAGCCTCGGACCAAGGGCGCGTGGTGAAGCCTCGGACCAAAGGCGCGTGGTGAAGCCTCGGACCAAGGGCGCTTGGTGAAGCCTCGGACCAAGGGCGCGTGGTGAAGCCTCGGACCAAGGGCGCGTGGTGAAGCCTCGGACCAAGGGCGCGTGGTGAAGCCTCGGACCAAGGGCGCGTGGTGAAGCCTCGGACCAAGGGCGCGTGGTGTAGCCTCGGACCAAGGGCGCAGAGTGGCGGCTCGGACCAAGGGCGCAGAGTGGCGGCTCGGACCAAGGGCGCAGAGTGGCGGCTCGGACCAAGGGCGCAGAGTGGCGGCTCGGACCAAGGGCGCAGAGTGACGGCTCGGACCAAGGGCGCAGAGTGGCGGCTCGGACCAAGGGCGCAGAGTGGCGGCTCGGATCAAGGGCGCAGAGTGGCGGCTCGGATCAAGGGCGCAGAGTGGCGGCTCGGACCAAGGTCGCGTGGTGAAGCCTCGGACCAAGGGCGCGTGGTGAAGCCTCGGACCAAGGGCGCGTGGTGAAGCCTCGGACCAAGGGCGCGTGGTGAAGCCTCGGACCAAGGGCGCGTGGTGAAGCCTCGGACCAAGGGCGCGTGGTGAAGCCTCGGACCAAGGGCGCGTGGTGAAGCCTCGGACCAAGGGCGCGTGGTGTAGCCTCGGACCAAGGGCGCAGGGTGAAGGGCGGAAGGGTCGTACTAGAGCGTCGGTGGTAACAAGTCCCTCCTGGGCGCCGGTGGTAAGTAAAGTACCTCCTGCCATAGTTACAACAATGTGCTTGGGAGAGTTGATCCAGGGATTTATCTGACTGCCATAAGGAGTCGGGAAGGATTTTTTCCCTTTTAAGGCTAATTGGACTAGGCCTTGTAAGGTTTTTCGCCTTCCTCTGGATTAACTAGGAAATGTGTAGTTTTTTTTTTTCCTTTCTGATTAAAATTAGAAGTATGTATTTTCTTCACTCAAAGTATTATTTGACTATGGCAGAAAGCGTTGGTGATAGGCACTCCTGCCTGGCAGGACAGGGTTCAAATCCCTGCAATGTTTGCATGCTTGTTCTTCGTTCACAATTTTCCATATACATTACCAACACAATACTGTAAATATTTTTGTGTTTGGTGTCGGACCTGGGCGGAGGTGGAAGGTCCGACTAGGGTGGGTGACACGGACTAGGGTGGAGTTGCCGGACCAGGGCGGAGGTGGAAGGTCCAACTAGGGCGGAGGCGTAAGGTGTCGGTCCAGGGGAGGAAGTTGTTGGATCAAGGCGGATGTGTCGGACCAGGGCAGAGGTGGTAGGTCCCACTAGGGCGGTGTTGTTGGACCAGGGCAGAGGTGGTAGGTCCCACTAGGGCGGTGTTGTTGGACCAGGGCGGAGTTGGAAGGTCCGACTAGGACAGAAGGTTTTGGACCAGGGCGTTAGTCGTCGGACCAGGGCGCAGTTTGTTTGAGGTCTCAGACCAGGGCGCAGTTTGTGTGAAGTCTCGGACCAGGGCGCTGTTTGTGTGAAGTCTCGGACCAGGGCGCTGTTTGTGTGAAGTCTCGGACCAGGGCGCTGTTTGTGTGAAGTCTCGGACCAGGGCGCTGTTTGTGTGAAGTCTCGGACCAGGGCGCTGTTTGTGTGAAGTCTCGGACCAGGGCGCTGTTTGTGTGAAGTCTCGGACCAGGGCGCTGTTTGTGTGAAGTCTCGGACCAGGGCGCTGTTTGTGTGAAGTCTCGGACCAGGGCGCTGTTTGTGTGAAGTCTCGGACCAGGGCGCTGTTTGTGTGAAGTCTCGGACCAGGGCGCTGTTTGTGTGAAGTCTCGGACCAGGGCGCTGTTTGTGTGAAGTCTCGGACCAGGGCGCTGTTTGTGTGAAGTCTCGGACCAGGGCGCTGTTTGTGTGAAGTCTCGGACCAGGGCGCTGTTTGTGTGAAGTCTCGGACCAGGGCGCTGTTTGTGTGAAGTCTCGGACCAGGGCGCTGTTTGTGTGAAGTCTCGGACCAGGGCGCTGTTTGTGTGAAGTCTCGGACCAGGGCGCTGTTTGTGTGAAGTCTCGGACCAGGGCGCTGTTTGTGTGAAGTCTCGGACCAGGGCGCTGTTTGTGTGAAGTCTCGGACCAGGGCGCTGTTTGTGTGAAGTCTCGGACCAGGGCGCTGTTTGTGTGAAGTCTCGGACCAGGGCGCTGTTTTTTGTGAAGTCTCGGACCAGGGCGCTGTTTTTTGTGAAGTCTTGGACCAGGGCGCTGTTTGTGTGAAGTCTCGGACCAGGGCGCTGTTTGTGTGAAGTCTCGGACCAGGGCGCTGTTAGTGTGAAGTCTCGGACCAGGGCTCTGTTAGTGTGAAGTCTCGGACCAGGGCGCTGTTACTGTGAAGTCTCGGACCAGGGCGCTGTTTGTAGTCTCTGATCAGGGCGATGTTTGTAGTCTTGGACGAAGGCGCTGCAGGGCGATGTTTGTATGAAGTCTCGAACCAGGGCACTGTTTGTAGTTTCGGAACAGGGCGCTGTTTGTTTTTAGTCTCGGACCAGGGCGCTGTTTGTAGACTTGGACCATGGCGCTGTTTGAAGTCTCGGACGAGGGCGCTGTTTGTATGAAGTCTCGAACCAGGGCCCTGTTTGTAGTTTCAGACCAGGGCGCTGTTTGTTTGAACTCTCGGACCAGGGCGCTGCTTGTTTGAACTCTCGGACCAGACGCTGTTTGTTTGAATTCTTGGACCAGGGCGCTGTTTATGTGAATTCTCGGACCAGGGCGCTGTTTGTTTGAAGTCTCGGACCAGGGCGCTGTTTGTTTGAAGTCTCGGACCAGGGCGCTGCTTGTTTGAACTCTCGGACCAGGGCGCTGTTAGTTTGAATTCTCGGACCGGAGCACTGTTTGTTTGTCGTCTCGGACCAGGGCGCTTTTTGAGAAGTCTCGGACCAGGGTGCTGTTTGTGTGAAGTCTCGGACCAGGGCGGTGTTTGTTTTTAGTCTCGGACCAGGGCGCGGTTTGTTTGAAGCCTCGGACCAAGGGCGCGTGGTGAAGCCTCGGACCAAGGGCGCGTGGTGAAGCCTCGGACCAAGGGCGCGTGGTGAAGCCTCGGACCAAGGGCGCGTGGTGAAGCCTCGGACCAAGGGCGCGTGGTGAAGCCTCGGACCAAGGGCGCGTGGTGAAGCCTCGGACCAAGGGCGCGTGGTGAAGCCTCGGACCAAGGGCGCAGAGGGCACGAGGTGAAGCCTCGGACCAAGGGCGCGTGGTGAAGCCTCGGACCAAGGGCGCGTGGTGAAGCCTCGGACCAAGGGCGCGTGGTGAAGCCTCGGACCAAGGGCGCGTGGTGAAGCCTCGGACCAAGGGCGCGTGGTGAAGCCTCGGTCCAAGGGCGCGTGGTGAAGCCTCGGACCAAGGGCGCGTGGTGAAGCCTCGGACCAAGGGCGCGTGGTGAAGCCTCGGACCAAGGGCGCGTGGTGAAGCCTCGGACCAAGGGCGCGTGGTGAAGCCTCGGACCAAGGGCGCGTGGTGAAGCCTCGGACCAAGGGGGCGTGGTGAAGCCTCGGACCAAGGGGGCGTGGTGAAGCCTCGGACCAAGGGGGCGTGGTGAAGCCTCGGACCAAGGGCGCGTGGTGAAGCCTCGGACCAAGGGCGCGTGGTGAAGCCTCGGACCAAGGGCGCGTGGTGTAGCCTCGGACCAAGGGCGCAGAGTGACGGCTCGGACCAAGGGCGCAGAGTGACGGCTCGGACCAAGGGCGCAGAGTGGCGCCTCGGACCAAGGGCGCAGAGTGGCGCCTCGGACCAAGGGCGCAGAGTGGCGCCTCGGACCAAGGGCGCAGAGTGGCTCCTCGGACCAAGGGCGCAGAGTGGCTCCTCGGACCAAGGGCGCAGAGTGGCTCCTCGGACCAAGGGCGCAGAGTGGCTCCTCGGACCAAGGGCGCAGAGTGGCTCCTCGGACCAAGGGCGCGCAGAGTGGCTCCTCGGACCAAGGGCGCAGAGTGGCGCCTCGGACCAAGGGCGCAGAGTGGCGCCTCGGACCAAGGGCGCAGAGTGGCGCCTCGGACCAAGGGCGCAGAGTGGCGCCTCGGACCAAGGGCGAAAAGTGGCGCCTCGGACCAAGGGCGCAGAGTGGCGCCTCGGACCAAGGGCGCAGAGTGGCGCCTCGGACCAAGGGCGCAGAGTGGCGCCTCGGACCAAGGGCGCAGAGTGGCGCCTCGGACCAAGGGCGCAGAGTGGCGCCTCGGACCAAGGGCGCAGAGTGGCGCCTCGGACCAAGGGCGCGTGGTGAAGCCTCGGACCAAGGGCGCGTGGTGAAGCCTCGGACCAAGGGCGCGTGGTGAAGCCTCGGACCAAGGGCGCGTGGTGAAGCCTCGGACCAAGGGCGCGTGGTGAAGCCTCGGACCAAGGGCGCGTGGTGAAGCCTCGGACCAAGGGCGCGTGGTGAAGCCTCGGACCAAGGGCGCGTGGTGAAGCCTCGGACCAAGGGCGCGTGGTGAAGCCTCGGACCAAGGGCGCGTGGTGAAGCCTCGGACCAAGGGCGCGTGGTGAAGCCTCGGACCAAGGGCGCGTGGTGAAGCCTCGGACCAAGGGCGCAGAGGGCACGAGGTGAAGCCTCGGACCAAGGGCGCGTGGTGAAGCCTCGGACCAAGGGCGCGTGGTGAAGCCTCGGACCAAGGGCGCGTGGTGAAGCCTCGGACCAAGGGCGCGTGGTGAAGCCTCGGACCAAGGGCGCGTGGTGAAGCCTCGGACCAAGGGCGCGTGGTGAAGCCTCGGACCAAGGGCGCGTGGTGAAGCCTCGGACCAAGGGCGCGTGGTGAAGCCTCGGACCAAGGGCGCGTGGTGAAGCCTCGGACCAAGGGCGCGTGGTGAAGCCTCGGACCAAGGGCGCGTGGTGAAGCCTCAGACCAAGGGCGCGTGGTGAAGCCTCGGACCAAGGGCGCAGAGGGCACGAGGTGAAGCCTCGGACCAAGGGCGCGTGGTGAAGCCTCGGACCAAGGGCGCGTGGTGAAGCCTCGGACCAAGGGCGCGTGGTGAAGCCTCGGACCAAGGGCGCGTGGTGAAGCCTCGGACCAAGGGCGCGTCGTGAAGCCTCGGACCAAGGGCGCGTGGTGTAGCCTCGGACCAAGGGCGCAGAGTGACGGCTCGGACCAAGGGCGCAGAGTGGCGGCTCGGACCAAGGGCGCAGAGTGGCGGCTGGGACCAAGGGCGCAGAGTGGCGGCTCGGACCAAGGGCGCAGAGTGGCGGCTCGGACCAAGGGCGCAGAGTGGCGGCTCGGACCAAGGGCGCAGAGTGGCGGCTCTGACCAAGGGCGCAGAGTGGCGGCTCGGACCAAGGGCGCAGAGTGGCGGCTCGGACCAAGGGCGCAGAGTGGCGGCTCGGACCAAGGGCGCAGAGTGACGGCTCGGACCAGGGGCGCAGAGTGGCGGCTCGGACCAGGGGCGCAGAGTGGCGGCTCGGACCAGGGGCGCAGAGTGGCGGCTCGGACCAGGGGCGCAGAGTGGCGGCTCGGACCAGGGGCGCAGAGTGGCGGCTCGGACCAGGGGCGCAGAGTGGCGGCTCGGACCAGGGGCGCAGAGTGGCGGCTCGGACCAGGGGCGCAGAGTGGCGGCTCGGACCAGGGGCGCTGAGTGGCGGCTCGGACCAGGGGCGCTGAGTGGCGAAGCCTCGGACCAAGGGCGCAGAGTGGCGAAGCCTCGGACCAAGGGCGCAGAGTGGCGAAGCCTCGGACCAAGGGCGCAGAGTGGCGAAGCCTCGGACCAAGGGCGCAGAGTGGCGACGGCTCGGACCAAGGGCGCGGGGCGACGCCTCGGACCAAGGGCGCGGGGCGACGCCTCGGACCAAGGGCGCAGGTTGAAGGGCGGAAGGGTCGTACTAGAGCGTCGGTGGTAACTAATCCCTCCTGGGCGCCGGTGGTAACAAGTCCCTCCTGGGCGCCGGTGGTAACAAGTCCCTCCTGGGCGCCGGTGGTAACAAGTCCCTCCTGGGCGCCGGTGGTAAGTAAAGTACCTCCTGCCATAGTTACAACAATGTGCTTGGGAGAGTTGATCCAGGGATTTATCTGACTGCCATAAGGAGTCGGGACGGATTTTTTCCCTTTTAAGGCTAATTGGACTAGGCCTTGTAAGGTTTTTCGCCTTCCTCTGGATTAACTAGGAAATGTGTAGTTTTTTTTTTCCTTTCTGATTAAAATTGGAAGTATGTATTTTCTTCACTCAAAGTATTATTTGACTATGGCAGAAAGCGTTGGTGATAGGCACTCCTGCCTGGCAGGACAGGGTTCAAATCCCTGCAATGTTTGCATGCTTGTTCTTCGTTCACAATTTTCCATATACATTACCAACACAATACTGTAAATATTTTTGTGTTTGGTGTCGGACCTGGGCGGAGGTGGAAGGTCCGACTAGGGTGGGTGACACGGACTAGGGTGGAGTTGCCGGACCAGGGCGGAGGTGGAAGGTCCGACTAGGGCGGAGGCGTAAGGTGTCGGTCCAGGGGAGGAAGTTGTTGGACCAAGGCGGATGTGTCGGACCAGGGCAGAGGTGGTAGGTCCCACTAGGGCGGTGTTGTTGTACCAGGGCGGAGTTGGAAGGTCCGACTAGGGCGGAACTTGTCAGACCAGGGCGGAGTTGGAAGGTCCGACTAGGGCGGAACTTGTCAGACCAGAGTGGAGGTGTAAGGTCCGGCTAGGACAGAAGGTTTTGGACCAGGGCGTTAGTCGTCGGACCAGGGCGCAGTTTGTTTGAGGTCTCAGACCAGGTCGCTATTTGAGAAGTCTCGGACCAGGGCGCTGTTTGTGTGAAGTCTCGGACCAGGGCGCTGTTTGTTTGAAGTCTCGGACCAGGGCGCTGTTTGTGTGAAGTCTCGGATCAGGGCGCTGTTTGTGTGAAGTCTCGGACCAGGGCGCTGTTTGTGTGAAGTCTCGGACCAGGGCGCTGTTTGTGTGAAGTCTCGGACCAGGGCGCTGTTTGTGTGAAGTCTCGGACCAGGGCGCTGTTTGTGTGAAGTCTCGGACCAGGGCGCTGTTTGTGTGAAGTCTCGGACCAGGGCGCTGTTTGTGTGAAGTCTCGGACCAGGGCGCTGTTTGTGTGAAGTCTCGGACCAGGGCGCTGTTTGTGTGAAGTCTCGGACCAGGGCGCTGTTTGTGTGAAGTCTCGGACCAGGGCGCTGTTTGTGTGAAGTCTCGGACCAGGGCGCTGTTTGTGTGAAGTCTCGGACCAGGGCGCTGTTAGTGTGAAGTCTCGGACCAGGGCGCTGTTAGTGTGAAGTCTCGGACCAGGGCGCTGTTTGTAGTCTCGGATCAGGGCGCTGTTTGTAGCCTTGGACGAAGGCGCTGCAGGGCGCTGTTTGTATGAAGTCTCGAACCAGGGCACTGTTTGTAGTTTCGGAACAGGGCGCTGTTTGTTTTTAGTCTCGGACCAGGGCGCTGTTTGTAGTCTTGGACCATGGCGCTGTTTGTTTGAAGTCTCGGACGAGGGCGCTGTTTGTATGAAGTCTCGAACCAGGGCCCTGTTTGTAGTTTCAGACCAGGGCGCTGTTTGTTTGAACTCTCGGACCAGGGCGCTGCTTGTTTGAACTCTCGGACCAGACGCTGTTTGTTTGAATTCTTGGACCAGGGCGCTGTTTATGTGAATTCTCGGACCAGGGCGCGGTTTGTTTGAAGTCTCGGACCAGGGCGCTGTTTGTTTGAAGTCTCGGACCAGGGCGCTGTTTGTTTGAAGTCTCGGACCAGGGCGCTGTTTGTTTGAAGTCTCGGACCAGGGCGCTGCTTGTTTGAACTCTCGGACCAGGGCGCTGTTAGTTTGAATTCTCAGACCGGAGCACTGTTTGTTTGTCGTCTCGGACCAGGGCGCTTTTTGAGAAGTCTCGGACCAGGGTGCTGTTTGTGTGAAGTCTCGGACCAGGGCGATGTTTGTTTTTAGTCTCGGACCAGGGCGCGGTTTGTTTGAAGTCTCGGACCAGGGCGCTGTTTGTTTGTAGTCTCAGACCAGGGCGCTGTTTGTTTGAAGTCTCGAACCAGGGCGCATTTTGTGTGAAGCCTCAGGCTAGGGTGCAGCTTGTTTGAATTCTCGGACCAGGGTACTATTTGAGAAGTCTCGGACCAGGGCGCTGTTTGTTTGAAGTCTCGGACCAGGGCGCTGTTTGTTTGAAGTCTCGGACCAGGGCGCTGTTTGTTTGAAGTCTCGGACCACGGCGCTGTTTGTGTGAAGTCTCGGACCACGGCGCTGTTTGTGTGAAGTCTCGGACCAGGGCACTGTTTGTGTGAAGTCTCGGACCAAGGCGCTGTTTGTGTGAAGTCTCGGACCCGGGCGCTGTTTTTTTGTGAAGTCTCGGACCAGGGCGCTGTTTGCAGTCTCAGACCAGGTCGCTGTTTATAGTCTTGGACCATGGCGCTGTTTGTAGTCTCGGACCAGGGAGCTGTTTGTTTGCAGTCTCGGACCAGGGCGCTGTTTGTAGTCTCAGACCAGGGTGCGGTTTGTTTGTAGCCTCAGACCAGGGCGCTATTTGAGAAGTCTCGGACCAGGGCGCATTTTGTTTGAAGTCTCGGACCAGGGCGCTGTTAATGTGAAGCCTCAGACTAGGGTGCAGCTTGTTTGAAGTCTTGGACCAGGGTGCTATTTGAGAAGTCTCGGACCAGGGTGCTGTTTTTAGTCTCAGACCAGGGCGCTGTTTGTAGTCTTTGACCATGGCGCTGTTTGTTTTTAGTCTCGGACCAGGGCGCTGCTTGTTTGAACTCTCGGACCAGGGCGCGGTTTGTTTGAAGTCTCGGACCAGGGCGCGGTTTGTTTGAAGTCTCGGACCAGGGCGCTGTTTGTAGTCTCAGACCAGAGCGCTATTTGAGAAGTCTCGGACCAGGGCGCATTTTGTTTGTGGTCTCGGGCCAGGGCGCTGTTTGTGTGAAGTCTCGGACCAGGGCACTGTTTGTCGTCTCAGACCAGGGCGCCGTTTGTAGTCTCGGACCATGGTGCTGTTTGTTTGTAGTCTCAGACCAGGGCGCTATTTGAGAAGTCTCGGACCAGGGCGCATTTTGTTTGAAGTCTCGGACCAGGGCGCTGTCTGTGTGAAGCCCCAGGCTAGGGTGTAGCTTGTTTGAAGTCTTGGACCAGGGTGCTATTTGAGAAGTCTCGGACCAGGGCGCTGTTTGTAGTCTCAGACCAGGGCGCTGTTTGTAGTCTTGGACCATGGCGCTGTTTGTTTGTAGTCTCGGACCAGGGCGCTGTTTGAAGTCCCGGACCAGGGCGCTGTTTGAAGTCTCGGACCAGGGCTCTGTTTGTTTGAAGTCTCGGACCAGGGCGCTGTTTGTGTGAAGCCTCAGGCTAGGGTGTAGCTTGTTTGAAGTCTCGGACCAGGGTGCTGTTTGTAGTCTCAGACCAGGGTGCTGTTTGTAGTCTTGGACCATGGCGCTGTTTGTTTGTAGTCTCGGACCATGGCGCTGTTTGTTTGTAGTCTCGGACCAGGGCGCTGTTTGAAGTCTCGGACCAGGGCGCTGTTTGTTTGAATTCTCGGACCAGGGCGCTTTTTTGTTTTTAGTCTCAGACCAGGGCGCTGTTTGTAGTCTCAGACCAGGGCGCTGTTTGTAGTCTTTGACCATGGCGCTGTTTGTTTTTAGTCTCGTACCAGGGCGCTGTTTGTTTGAAGTCTCGGACCAGGGCGCTGCTTGTTTGAACTCTCGAACCACGGCGCTGTTTGTTTGAACTCTCGGACCGGGGCGCTGTTTGTTTGTAGTCTCGGACCAGGCCGCTGTTTGCTTGTCGTCTCGGAACAGGGCGCTATTTGAGAAGTCTTAAACCAGGGCGCTTTTTTGTTTGAAGTCTCGGACCAGGACGCTGTTTGTGTGAAGTCTCGGACCAGGGCGCTGTTTGTGTGAAGCCTCGGACCAGGGCGCTGATTGTGTGAAGTCTCGGATCACTGCGCTGTTTGTGTGAAGTCTCGCACCAGGGCGCTGTTTGTTTGTAGTCTCAGACCAGGGCGCTGTTTGTTTGTAGTCTCGGACCAGGGTGCTGTTTGGTCTTAGTCTCGGACCAGGGCGCGGTTTGTTTGAAGTCTCGGACCAGGGCGCGGTTTGTTTGAAGTCTCGGACCAGGGCGCGGTTTGTTTGAAGTCTCGGTCCAGGGCGCCGTTTGTTTGAAGTCTCGGACCAGGGCGCGGTTTGTTTGAAGTCTCGGACCAGGGCGCGGTTTGTTTGAAGTCTCGGACCAGGGCGCTGTTTGTAGTCTAAGACCAGGACGCTGTTTGTATGTAGTCTCGGACCAGGGCGCATTTTGTTTGAAGTCTCGGACCAGGGCGCTGTTTGTTTGAAGTCTCGGACCAGGGTGCTGTTTGTTTGAAGTCTCGGACCAGGGCGCTGTTTGTGTGAAGTCTCGGACCAGGGCGCGGTTTGTTTGAAGTTTCAGACCAGGGCGCTGTTTGTTTGAAGTCTTGGACCAGGGCGCTGTTTGTTTGTAGTCTCACACCAGGGCGCTGCTTGTTTGAACTCTCGGACCAGGGCGCTGTTTGTTCGAATTCTCGGACCAGGGCGCTTTTTTGTTTGAAGTCTCGCACCAGGTTGCTGGGTGCTGTTTGTAGTCTCCGACCAGGGCGCTGTTTGTGTGAAGTCTCGGACCAGGGTGTTGTTTGTGTGAAGTCTCGGACCAGGGTGCTGTTTGAGTGAAGTCTCGGACAAGGGCGCGGTTTGTTTGAATTCTCGGACCAGGGCGCTGTTTGTGTGAAGCCTCAGGCCAGGGTGCAGATTGTTTGAAGTCTTGGACCAGGGTGCTATTTGAGAAGTCTTGGACCAGGGGCGCAGAGTGGCGGCTCGGACCAAGGGCGCAGAGTGGCGGCTCGGACCAAGGGCGCAGAGTGGCGGCTCGGACCAAGGGCGCAGAGTGGCGGCTCGGACCAAGGGCGCAGAGTGGCGGCTCGGACCAAGGGCGCAGAGTGGCGGCTCGGACCAAAGGGCGCAGAGTGGGGGCTCGGACCAAGGGCGCAGAGTGGCGGCTCGGACCAAGGGCGCAGAGTGGCGAAGCCTCGGACCAAGGGCGCAGAGTGGCGAAGCCTCGGACCAAGGGCGCAGAGTGGCGAAGCCTCGGACCAAGGGCGCAGAGTGGCGAAGCCTCGGACCAAGGGCGCAGAGTGGCGAAGCCTCGGACCAAGGGCGCAGAGTGGCGAAGCCTCGGACCAAGGGCGCAGAGTGGCGAAGCCTCGGACCAAGGGCGCAGAGTGGCGAAGCCTCGGACCAAGGGCGCAGAGTGGCGAAGCCTCGGACCAAGGGCGCAGAGTGGCGACGGCTCGGACCAAGGGCGCGTGGCGACGGCTCGGACCAAGGGCGCGGGGCGACGCCTCGGACCAAGGGCGCGGGGGGGCGACGCCTCGGACCAAGGGCGCGGGGCGACGCCTCGGACCAAGGGCGCAGGTTGAAGGGCGGAAGGGTCGTACTAGAGCGTCGGTGGTAACTAATCCCTCCTGGGCGCCGGTGGTAACTAATCCCTCCTGGGCGCCGGTGGTAACAAGTCCCTCCTGGGCGCCGGTGGTAACAAGTCCCTCCTGGGCGCCGGTGGTAACAAGTCCCTCCTGGGCGCCGGTGGTAAGTAAAGTACCTCCTGCCATAGTTACAACAATGTGCTTGGGAGAGTTGATCCAGGGATTTATCTGACTGCCATAAGGAGTCGGGAAGGATTTTTTCCCTTTTAAGGCTAATTGGACTAGGCCTTGTAAGGTTTTTCGCCTTCCTCTGGATTAACTAGGAAATGTGTAGTTTTTTTTTTCCTTTCTGATTAAAATTGGAAGTATGTATTTTCTTCACTCAAAGTATTATTTGACTATGGCAGAAAGCGTTGGTGATAGGCACTCCTGCCTGGCAGGACAGGGTTCAAATCCCTGCAATGTTTGCATGCTTGTTCTTCGTTCACAATTTTCCATATACATTACCAACACAATACTGTAAATATTTTTGTGTTTGGTGTCGGACCTGGGCGGAGGTGGAAGGTCCGACTAGGGTGGGTGACACGGACTAGGGTGGAGTTGCCAGACCAGGGCGGAGGTGGAAGGTCCGACTAGGGCGGAGGCGTAAGGTGTCGGTCCAGGGGAGGAAGTTGTTGGACCAAGGCGGATGTGTCGGACCAGGGCAGAGGTGGTAGGTCCCACTAGGGCGGTGTTGTTGTACCAGGGCGGAGTTGGAAGGTCCGACTAGGGCGGAACTTGTCAGACCAGGGCGGAGTTGGAAGGTCCGACTAGGGCGGAACTTGTCAGACCAGAGTGGAGGTGTAAGGTCCGGCTAGGACAGAAGGTTTTGGACCAGGGCGTTAGTCGTCGGACCAGGGCGCAGTTTGTTTGAGGTCTCAGACCAGGTCGCTATTTGAGAAGTCTCAGACCAGGGCGCTTTTTGTTTGAAGTCTCGGACCAGGGCGCTGTTTGTGTGAAGTCTCGGACCAGGGCGCTGTTTGTGTGAAGTCTCGGACCAGGGCGCTGTTTGTGTGAAGTCTCGGATCAGGGCGCTGTTTGTGTGAAGTCTCGGACCAGGGCGCTGTTTGTGTGAAGTCTCGGACCAGGGCGCTGTTTGTGTGAAGTCTCGGACCAGGGCGCTGTTTGTGTGAAGTCTCGGACCAGGGCGCTGTTTGTGTGAAGTCTCGGACCAGGGCGCTGTTTGTGTGAAGTCTCGGACCAGGGCGCTGTTTGTGTGAAGTCTCGGACCAGGGCGCTGTTTGTGTGAAGTCTCGGACCAGGGCGCTGTTTGTGTGAAGTCTCGGACCAGGGCGCTGTTTGTGTGAAGTCTCGGACCAGGGCGCTGTTAGTGTGAAGTCTCGGACCAGGGCGCTGTTAGTGTGAAGTCTCGGACCAGGGCGCTGTTTGTAGTCTCGGATCAGGGCGCTGTTTGTAGTCTTGGACGAAGGCGCTGCAGGGCGCTGTTTGTATGAAGTCTCGAACCAGGGCACTGTTTGTAGTTTCGGAACAGGGCGCTGTTTGTTTTTAGTCTCGGACCAGGGCGCTGTTTGTAGTCTTGGACCATGGCGCTGTTTGTTTGAAGTCTCGGACGAGGGCGCTGTTTGTATGAAGTCTCGAACCAGGGCCCTGTTTGTAGTTTCAGACCAGGGCGCTGTTTGTTTGAACTCTCGGACCAGGGCGCTGCTTGTTTGAACTCTCGGACCAGACGCTGTTTGTTTGAATTCTTGGACCAGGGCGCTGTTTATTTGAATTCTCGGTCCAGGGCGCTGTTTATGTGAATTCTCGGACCAGGGCGCGGTTTGTTTGAAGTCTCGGACCAGGGCGCTGTTTGTTTGAAGTCTCGGACCAGAGCGCTGTTTGTTTGAAGTCTCGGACCAGGGCGCTGTTTGTTTGAAGTCTCGGACCAGGGCGCTGCTTGTTTGAACTCTCGGACCAGGGCGCTGTTAGTTTGAATTCTCAGACCGGAGCACTGTTTGTTTGTCGTCTCGGACCAGGGCGCTTTTTGAGAAGTCTCGGACCAGGGTGCTGTTTGTGTGAAGTCTCGGACCAGGGCGATGTTTGTTTTTAGTCTCGGACCAGGGCGCGGTTTGTTTGAAGTCTCGGACCAGGGCGCTGTTTGTTTGTAGTCTCAGACCAGGGCGCTGTTTGTTTGAAGTCTCGAACCAGGGCGCATTTTGTGTGAAGCCTCAGGCTAGGGTGCAGCTTGTTTGAATTCTCGGACCAGGGTACTATTTGAGAAGTCTCGGACCAGGGCGCTGTTTGTTTGAAGTCTCGGACCAGGGCGCTGTTTGTTTGAAGTCTCGGACCAGGGCGCTGTTTGTTTG
This sequence comes from Hyperolius riggenbachi, assembly GCF_040937935.1. Lineage (NCBI taxonomy): Eukaryota > Metazoa > Chordata > Amphibia > Anura > Hyperoliidae > Hyperolius > Hyperolius riggenbachi. The sequence goes on along the minus strand of NC_090654.1, from coordinate 107,109,004 downwards.
AAGTCTCGGACCACGGCGCTGTTTGTGTGAAGTCTCTGGCCACGGCGCTGTTTGTGTGAAGTCTCGGACCAGGGCACTGTTTGTGTGAAGTCTCGGACCAAGGCGCTGTTTGTGTGAAGTCTCGGACCCGGGCGCTGTTTTTTTGTGAAGTCTCGGACCAGGGCGCTGTTTGCAGTCTCAGACCAGGTCGCTGTTTATAGTCTTGGACCATGGCGCTGTTTGTAGTCTCGGACCAGTGCGCTGTTTTTTTGCAGTCTCGGACCAGGGCGCTGTTTGTAGTCTCAGACCAGGGTGCGGTTTGTTTGTAGCCTCAGACCAGGGCGCTATTTGAGAAGTCTCGGACCAGGGCGCATTTTGTTTGAAGTCTTGGACCAGGGCGCTGTTAATGTGAAGCCTCAGGCTTGTTTGAAGTCTTGGACCAGGGTGCTATTTGAGAAGTCTCGGACCAGGGTGCTGTTTTTAGTCTCAGACCAGGGCGCTGTTTGTAGTCTTTGACCATGGCGCTGTTTGTTTTTAGTCTCGGACCAGGGCGCTGCTTGTTTGAACTCTCGGACCAGGGCGCGGTTTGTTTGAAGTCTCGGACCAGGGCGCGGTTTGTTTGAAGTCTCGGACCAGGGCGCTGTTTGTAGTCTCAGACCAGAGCGCTATTTGAGAAGTCTCGGACCAGGGCGCATTTTGTTTGAAGTCTCGGGCCAGGGCGCTGTTTGTGTGAAGTCTCGGACCAGGGCACTGTTTGTCGTCTCAGACCAGGGCGCCGTTTGTAGTCTTGGACCATGGTGCTGTTTGTTTGTAGTCTCAGACCAGGGCGCTATTTGAGAAGTCTCGGACCAGGGCGCATTTTGTTTGAAGTCTCGGACCAGGGCGCTGTCTGTGTGAAGCCCCAGGCTAGGGTGTAGCTTGTTTGAAGTCTTGGACCAGGGTGCTATTTGAGAAGTCTCGGACCAGGGCGCTGTTTGTAGTCTCAGACCAGGGCGCTGTTTGTAGTCTTGGACCATGGCGCTGTTTGTTTGTAGTCTCGGACCAGGGCGCTGTTTGAAGTCCCGGACCAGGGCGCTGTTTGAAGTCTCGGACCAGGGCGCTGTTTGTTTGAAGTCTCGGACCAGGGCGCTGTTTGTGTGAAGCCTCAGGCTAGGGTGTAGCTTGTTTGAAGTCTCGGACCAGGGTGCTGTTTGTAGTCTCAGACCAGGGTGCTGTTTGTAGTCTTGGACCATGGCGCTGTTTGTTTGTAGTCTCGGACCAGGGCGCTGTTTGAAGTCTCGGACCAGGGCGCTGTTTGAAGTCTCGGACCAGGGCGCTGTTTGTTTGAATTCTCGGACCAGGGCGCTTTTTTGTTTTTAGTCTCAGACCAGGGCGCTGTTTGTAGTCTCAGACCAGGGCGCTGTTTGTAGTCTTTGACCATGGCGCTGTTTGTTTTTAGTCTCGTACCAGGGCGCTGTTTGTTTGAAGTCTCGGACCAGGGCGCTGCTTGTTTGAACTCTCGAACCACGGCGCTGTTTGTTTGAACTCTCGGACCGGGGCGCTGTTTGTTTGTAGTCTCGGACCAGGCCGCTGTTTGCTTGTCGTCTCGGAACAGGGCGCTATTTGAGAAGTCTTAAACCAGGGCGCTTTTTTGTTTGAAGTCTCGGACCAGGACGCTGTTTGTGTGAAGTCTCGGACCAGGGCGCTGTTTGTGTGAAGCCTCGGACCAGGGCGCTGATTGTGTGAGGTCTCGGATCAGGGCGCTGTTTGTGTGAAGTCTCGCACCAGGGCGCTGTTTGTTTGTAGTCTCAGACCAGGGCGCTGTTTGTTTGTAGTCTCGGACCAGGGTGCTGTTTGGTCTTAGTCTCGGACCAGGGCGCGGTTTGTTTGAAGTCTCAGACCAGGGCGCGGTTTGTTTGAAGTCTCGGACCAGGGCGCGGTTTGTTTGAAGTCTCGGTCCAGGGCGCCGTTTGTTTGAAGTCTCGGACCAGGGCGCGGTTTGTTTGAAGTCTCGGACCAGGGCGCGGTTTGTTTGAAGTCTCGGACCAGGGCGCTGTTTGTTTGAAGTCTCGGACCAGGGCGCTGTTTGTAGTCTAAGACCAGGACGCTGTTTGTATGTAGTCTCGGACCAGGGCGCATTTTGTTTGAAGTCTCGGACCAGGGCGCTGTTTGTTTGAAGTCTCGGACCAGGGTGCTGTTTGTTTGAAGTTTCAGACCAGGGCGCTGTTTGTTTGAAGTCTTGGACCAGGGCGCTGTTTGTTTGTAGTCTCACACCAGGGCGCTGCTTGTTTGAACTCTCGGACCAGGGCGCTGTTTGTTCGAATTCTCGGACCAGGGCGCTTTTTTGTTTGAAGTCTCGCACCAGGTTGCTGGGTGCTGTTTGTAGTCTCGGACCAGGGCGCTGTTTGTGTGAAGTCTCGGACCAGGGTGTTGTTTGTGTGAAGTCTCGGACCAGGGTGCTGTTTGAGTGAAGTCTCGGACAAGGGCGTGGTTTGTTTGAATTCTCGGACCAGGGCGCTGTTTGTGTGAAGCCTCAGGCCAGGGTGCAGATTGTTTGAAGTCTTGGACCAGGGTGCTATTTGAGAAGTCTTGGACCAGGGCGCTGTTTTTTTGAAGTCTCGGACCAGGGCGCTGTTTGTCGTCTCAGACCAGGGCGCCGTTTGTAGTCTTGGACCATGGTGCTGTTTGTTTGTAGTCTCAGACCAGGGCGCTGTTTGAAGTCTCGGACCAGGGCGCTGTTTGTTTGAATTCTCGGACCAGGGCGCATTTTGTTTGAAGTCTCGGACCAGGGCGCTGTCTGTGTGAAGCCCCAGGCTAGGGTGTAGCTTGTTTGAAGTCTTGGACCAGGGTGCTATTTGAGAAGTCTCGGACCAGGGCGCTGTTTGTAGTCTCAGACCAGGGCGCTGTTTGTAGTCTTGGACCATGGCGCTGTTTGTTTGTAGTCTCGGACCAGGGCGCTGTTTGAAGTCTCGGACCAGGGCGCTGTTTGTTTGAATTCTCGGACCAGGGCGCTGTTTGTTTGAATTCTCGGACCAGGGCGCTTTTTTGTTTGAAGTCTCGGACCAGGGCGCTGTTTGTGTGAAGCCTCAGGCTAGGGTGTAGCTTGTTTGAAGTCTCGGACCAGGGTGCTGGGTGCTGTTTGTAGTCTCGGACCAGGGCGCTGTTTGTGTGAAGTCTCGGACCAGGGTGTTGTTTGCGTGAAGTCTCGGACCAGGGCGCTGTTTGTGTGAAGTCTCGGACCAGGGCGATGTTTGTGTGAAGTCTCGGACCAGGGCGCTGTTTGTGTGAAGTCTCGGACCAGGGCGCTGTTTGTGTGAAGTCTCGGACCAGGGCGCTGTTTGTGTGTAGTCTCGGACCAGGGCGCTGTTTGTGTGAAGTCTCGGACCAGGGCGCTGTTTGTGTGAAGTCTCGGACCAGGACGCTGTTTGTAGTCTCAGACCATGGCACTGTTTGTTTGTAGTCTCGGACCAGGGCGCTGTTTGTTTGAAATCTCGGACCAGGGCGCTGCTTATTTGAACTTTCGGACCAGGGCGCTGCTTGTGTGAAGTCTCGGATCAGGACGCTGTTTGTGTGAAGGCTCGAACCAGGGCGCTGTTTGTAGTTTCGGACCAGGGCACTGTTTGTAGTTTCGGACCAGGGCGCGGTTTGTAGTTTCGGACCAGGGCGCTGTTGATTTAAAGTCTCGGACCAGGGCGCTGTTTGTAGTCTCGGACCAGGCCGCTGTATGTTTGTCGTCTCGGACCAGGGCGCTATTTGAGAAGTCTCGGACCAGGGTGCTGTTTGTGTGAACTCTCGGACCAGGGCGCTGCTTGTTTGAACTCTCGGACCATGGCCCTGTTTGTTTGTAGTCTCGGACCAGGGCGCTGTATGAGAAGTCTCGGACCAGGGCGCTGTTTGTGTGAAGTCTTGGACCAGGGCGCTGTTTTTGTGACGTCTCGGACCAGGGCGCTGTTTGATTGAAGTCTCGGACCAGGGCGCTGCCTGTTTGAACTCTCGGACTAGGGCGTTCATTGTTTGAACTCTCGGACCAGGGCGCTGTTTGTTTGAATTCTCGGACCAGGGCGCTGTTTGTGTGAAGTCTCGGACCAGGGCGCTGTTTGTGTGAAGTCTCGGACCAGGGCACTGTTTGTGTGAAGTCTCGGACCAGGGCGCTGTTTGTTTGTAGTCTCAGACCAGGGCGCTGTTTGTTCTTAGTCTCGGACCAAGGCGCTGTTTGAGTGAAGTCTCGGACCAGGGCGCGGTTTGTTTGAAGTCTCGGACCAGGGCGCTGTTTGTAGTCTTGGACCAGGGCGCTGTTTGTAGTCTTGGACCAGGGCGCTATTTGTAGTCTTGGACCATGGCGCTGTTTGTATGTAGTCTCAGACCTGGGCGCTATTTGAGAAGTCTTGGACCAGGGCGCTTTTTTGTTTGAAGTCTCGGACCAGGGCGCTGTTTGTGTGAAGTCTCGGACCAGGGCACTGTTTGTGTGAAGTCTCGGACCAGGGCGCTGTTTGTGTGAAGTCTCGGACCAGGGCGCTGTTTGTGTGAAGTCTCAGACCAGGGCGCTGTTTGTAGTCTCGGACCAGGCCGCTGTATGTTTGTCGTCTCGGACCAGGGCGCTATTTGAGAAGTCTCGGACCAGGGTGCTGTTTGTGTGAACTCTCGGACCAGGGCGCTGCTTGTTTGAACTCTCGGACCATGGCCCTGTTTGTTTGTAGTCTCGGACCAGGGCGCTGTATGAGAAGTCTCGGACCAGGGCGCTGTTTGTGTGAAGTCTTGGACCAGGGCGCTGTTTTTGTGACGTCTCGGACCAGGGCGCTGTTTGATTGAAGTCTCGGACCAGGGCGCTGCCTGTTTGAACTCTCGGACTAGGGCGTTCATTGTTTGAACTCTCGGACCAGGGCGCTGTTTGTTTGAATTCTCGGACCAGGGCGCTGTTTGTGTGAAGTCTCGGACCAGGGCGCTGTTTGTGTGAAGTCTCGGACCAGGGCACTGTTTGTGTGAAGTCTCGGACCAGGGCGCTGTTTGTTTGTAGTCTCAGACCAGGGCGCTGTTTGTTCTTAGTCTCGGACCAAGGCGCTGTTTGAGTGAAGTCTCGGACCAGGGCGCGGTTTGTTTGAAGTCTCGGACCAGGGCGCTGTTTGTAGTCTTGGACCAGGGCGCTGTTTGTAGTCTTGGACCAGGGCGCTATTTGTAGTCTTGGACCATGGCGCTGTTTGTATGTAGTCTCAGACCTGGGCGCTATTTGAGAAGTCTTGGACCAGGGCGCTTTTTTGTTTGAAGTCTCGGACCAGGGCGCTGTTTGTGTGAAGTCTCGGACCAGGGCACTGTTTGTGTGAAGTCTCGGACCAGGGCGCTGTTTGTGTGAAGTCTCGGACCAGGGCGCTGTTTGTGTGAAGTCTCAGACCAGGGCGCTGTTTGTGTGAAGTCTCGGACCAGGGCACTGTTTGTGTGAAGTCTCGGACCAGGGCACTGTTTGTGTGAAGTCTCGGACCAGGGCGCTGTTTGTAGTCTTGGACCATGGCGCTGTTTGTTTGTAGTCTCGGACCAGGGCGCTGTTTGAAGTCTCGGACCAGGGCGCTGTTTGTGTGAAGTCTCGGACCAGGGCGCTGTTTGTGTAAAGCCTCAGGCTAGGGTGTAGCTTGTTTGAAGTCTCGGACCAGGGTGCTGGGTGCTGTTTGTAGTCTCGGACCAGGGCGCTGTTTGTGTGAAGTCTCGGACCAGGGCGTTGTTTGTGTGAAGTCTCGGACCAGGGCGCTGTTTGTGTGAAGTCTCGGACCAGGGTGATGTTTGTGTGAAGTCTCGGACCAGGGCGCTGTTTGTTTGAAGTCTCGGACCAGGGCGCTGTTTGCGTGAAGTCTCGGACCAGGGCGCTGTTTGTGTGAAGTCTCGGACCAGGGCGCTTTTTTGTTTTTAGTCTCAGACCAGGGCGCTGTTTGTAGTCTCAGACCAGGGCGCTGTTTGTAGTCTTTGACCATGGCGCTGTTTGTTTTTAGTCTCGTACCAGGGCGCTGTTTGTTTGAAGTCTTGGACCAGGGCGCTGCTTGTTTGAACTCTCGAACCACGGCGCTGTTTGTTTGAACTCTCGGACCGGGGCGCTGTTTGTTTGTAGTCTCGGACCAGGCCGCTGTTTGCTTGTCGTCTCGGAACAGGGCGCTATTTGAGAAGTCTTAAACCAGGGCGCTTTTTTGTTTGAAGTCTCGGACCAGGACGCTGTTTGTGTGAAGTCTCGGACCAGGGCGCTGTTTGTGTGAAGCCTCGGACCAGGGCGCTGATTGTGTGAAGTCTAGGATCACTGCGCTGTTTGTGTGAAGTCTCGCACCAGGGCGCTGTTTGTTTGTAGTCTCAGACCAGGGCGCTGTTTGTTTGTAGTCTCGGACCAGGGTGCTGTTTGGTCTTAGTCTCGGACCAGGGCGCGGTTTGTTTGAAGTCTCGGACCAGGGCGCGGTTTGTTTGAAGTCTCGGACCAGGGCGCGGTTTGTTTGAAGTCTCGGTCCAGGGCGCCGTTTGTTTGAAGTCTCGGACCAGGGCGCCGTTTGTTTGAAGTCTCGGACCAGGGCGCGGTTTGTTTGAAGTCTCGGACCAGGGTACGGTTTGTTTGAAGTCTCGGACCAGGGCGCTGTTTGTTTGAAGTCTCGGACCAGGGCGCTGTTTGTAGTCTAAGACCAGGACGCTGTTTGTATGTAGTCTCGGACCAGGGCGCATTTTGTTTGAAGTCTCGGACCAGGGCGCTGTTTGTTTGAAGTCTCGGACCAGGGTGCTGTTTGTTTGAAGTCTCGGACCAGGGCGCTGTTTGTGTGAAGTCTCGGACCAGGGCGCGGTTTGTTTGAAGTTTCAGACCAGGGCGCTGTTTGTTTGAAGTCTTGGACCAGGGCGCTGTTTGTTTGTAGTCTCACACCAGGGCGCTGCTTGTTTGAACTCTCGGACCAGGGCGCTGTTTGTTCGAATTCTCGGACCAGGGCGCTTTTTTGTTTGAAGTCTCGCACCAGGTTGCTGGGTGCTGTTTGTAGTCTCCGACCAGGGCGCTGTTTGTGTGAAGTCTCGGACCAGGGTGTTGTTTGTGTGAAGTCTCGGACAAGGGCGCGGTTTGTTTGAATTCTCGGACCAGGGCGCTGTTTGTGTGAAGCCTCAGGCCAGGGTGCAGATTGTTTGAAGTCTTGGACCAGGGTGCTATTTGAGAAGTCTTGGACCAGGGGCGCAGAGTGGCGGCTCGGACCAGGGGCGCAGAGTGGCGGCTCGGACCAGGGGCGCAGAGTGGCGGCTCGGACCAGGGGCGCTGAGTGGCGGCTCGGACCAGGGGCGCTGAGTGGCGGCTCGGACCAGGGGCGCAGAGTGGCGGCTCGGACCAAGGGCGCAGAGTGGCGGCTCGGACCAAGGGCGCAGAGTGGCGGCTCGGACCAAGGGCGCAGAGTGGCGGCTCGGACCAAGGGCGCAGAGTGGCGGCTCGGACCAAGGGCGCAGAGTGGCGGCTCGGACCAAGGGCGCAGAGTGGCGGCTCGGACCAAGGGCGCAGAGTGGCGGCTCGGACCAAAGGGCGCAGAGTGGGGGCTCGGACCAAGGGCGCAGAGTTGCGGCTCGGACCAAGGGCGCAGAGTGGCGAAGCCTCCGACCAAGGGCGCAGAGTGGCGAAGCCTCGGACCAAGGGCGCAGAGTGGCGAAGCCTCGAACCAAGGGCGCAGAGTGGCGAAGCCTCGGACCAAGGGCGCAGAGTGGCGAAGCCTCGGACCAAGGGCGCAGAGTGGCGAAGCCTCGGACCAAGGGCGCAGAGTGGCGAAGCCTCGGACCAAGGGCGCAGAGTGGCGAAGCCTCGGACCAAGGGCGCAGAGTGGCGAAGCCTCGGACCAAGGGCGCAGAGTGGCGAAGCCTCGGACCAAGGGCGCAGAGTGGCGACTGCTCGGACCAAGGGCGCGTGGCGACGGCTCGGACCAAGGGCGCGGGGCGACGCCTCGGACCAAGGGCGCAGGTTGAAGGGCGGAAGGGTCGTACTAGAGCGTCGGTGGTAACAAGTCCCTCCTGGGCGCCGGTGGTAACAAGTCCCTCCTGGGCGCCGGTGGTAACAAGTCCCTCCTGGGCGCCGGTGGTAACAAGTCCCTCCTGGGCGCCGGTGGTAACAAGTCCCTCCTGGGCGCCGGTGGTAACAAGTCCCTCCTGGGCGCCGGTGGTAAGTAAAGTACCTCCTGCCATAGTTACAACAATGTGCTTGGGAGAGTTGATCCAGGGATTTATCTGACTGCCATAAGGAGTCGGGAAGGATTTTTTCCCTTTTAAGGCTAATTGGACTAGGCCTTGTAAGGTTTTTCGCCTTCCTCTGGATTAACTAGGAAATGTGTAGTTTTTTTTTTCCTTTCTGATTAAAATTGGAAGTATGTATTTTCTTCACTCAAAGTATTATTTGACTATGGCAGAAAGCGTTGGTGATAGGCACTCCTGCCTGGCAGGACAGGGTTCAAATCCCTGCAATGTTTGCATGCTTGTTCTTCGTTCACAATTTTCCATATACATTACCAACACAATACTGTAAATATTTTTGTGTTTGGTGTCGGACCTGGGCGGAGGTGGAAGGTCCGACTAGGGTGGGTGACACGGACTAGGGTGGAGTTGCCGGACCAGGGCGGAGGTGGAAGGTCCGACTAGGGCGGAGGCGTAAGGTGTCGGTCCAGGGGAGGAAGTTGTTGGACCAAGGCGGATGTGTCGGACCAGGGCAGAGGTGGTAGGTCCCACTAGGGCGGTGTTGTTGTACCAGGGCGGAGTTGGAAGGTCCGACTAGGGCGGAACTTGTCAGACCAGGGCGGAGTTGGAAGGTCCGACTAGGGCGGAACTTGTCAGACCAGAGTGGAGGTGTAAGGTCCGGCTAGGACAGAAGGTTTTGGACCAGGGCGTTAGTCGTCGGACCAGGGCGCAGTTTGTTTGAGGTCTCAGACCAGGTCGCTATTTGAGAAGTCTCAGACCAGGGCGCTTTTTGTTTAAAGTCTCGGACCAGGGCGCTGTTTGTGTGAAGTCTCGGACCAGGGCGCTGTTTGTTTGAAGTCTCGGACCAGGGCGCTGTTTGTGTGAAGTCTCGGATCAGGGCGCTGTTTGTGTGAAGTCTCGGACCAGGGCGCTGTTTGTGTGAAGTCTCGGACCAGGGCGCTGTTTGTGTGAAGTCTCGGACCAGGGCGCTGTTTGTGTGAAGTCTCGGACCAGGGCGCTGTTTGTGTGAAGTCTCGGACCAGGGCGCTGTTTGTGTGAAGTCTCGGACCAGGGCGCTGTTTGTGTGAAGTCTCGGACCAGGGCGCTGTTTGTGTGAAGTCTCGGACCAGGGCGCTGTTTGTGTGAAGTCTCGGACCAGGGCGCTGTTTGTGTGAAGTCTCGGACCAGGGCGCTGTTAGTGTGAAGTCTCGGACCAGGGCGCTGTTAGTGTGAAGTCTCGGACCAGGGCGCTGTTTGTAGTCTCGGATCAGGGCGCTGTTTGTAGTCTTGGACGAAGGCGCTGCAGGGCGCTGTTTGTATGAAGTCTCGAACCAGGGCACTGTTTGTAGTTTCGGAACAGGGCGCTGTTTGTTTTTAGTCTCGGACCAGGGCGCTGTTTGTAGTCTTGGACCATGGCGCTGTTTGTTTGAAGTCTCGGACGAGGGCGCTGTTTGTATGAAGTCTCGAACCAGGGCCCTGTTTGTAGTTTCAGACCAGGGCGCTGTTTGTTTGAACTCTCGGACCAGGGCGCTGCTTGTTTGAACTCTCGGACCAGACGCTGTTTGTTTGAATTCTTGGACCAGGGCGCTGTTTATGTGAATTCTCGGACCAGGGCGCGGTTTGTTTGAAGTCTCGGACCAGGGCGCTGTTTGTTTGAAGTCTCGGACCAGGGCGCTGTTTGTTTGAAGTCTCGGACCAGGGCGCTGTTTGTTTGAAGTCTCGGACCAGGGCGCTGCTTGTTTGAACTCTCGGACCAGGGCGCTGTTAGTTTGAATTCTCAGACCGGAGCACTGTTTGTTTGTCGTCTCGGACCAGGGCGCTTTTTGAGAAGTCTCGGACCAGGGTGCTGTTTGTGTGAAGTCTCGGACCAGGGCGATGTTTGTTTTTAGTCTCGGACCAGGGCGCGGTTTGTTTGAAGTCTCGGACCAGGGCGCTGTTTGTTTGTAGTCTCAGACCAGGGCGCTGTTTGTTTGAAGTCTCGAACCAGGGCGCATTTTGTGTGAAGCCTCAGGCTAGGGTGCAGCTTGTTTGAATTCTCGGACCAGGGTACTATTTGAGAAGTCTCGGACCAGGGCGCTGTTTGTTTGAAGTCTCGGACCAGGGCGCTGTTTGTTTGAAGTCTCGGACCAGGGCGCTGTTTGTTTGAAGTCTCGGACCACGGCGCTGTTTGTGTGAAGTCTCGGACCACGGCGCTGTTTGTGTGAAGTCTCGGACCAGGGCACTGTTTGTGTGAAGTCTCGGACCAAGGCGCTGTTTGTGTGAAGTCTCGGACCCGGGCGCTGTTTTTTTGTGAAGTCTCGGACCAGGGCGCTGTTTGCAGTCTCAGACCAGGTCGCTGTTTATAGTCTTGGACCATGGCGCTGTTTGTAGTCTCGGACCAGGGAGCTGTTTGTTTGCAGTCTCGGACCAGGGCGCTGTTTGTAGTCTCAGACCAGGGTGCGGTTTGTTTGTAGCCTCAGACCAGGGCGCTATTTGAGAAGTCTCGGACCAGGGCGCATTTTGTTTGAAGTCTCGGACCAGGGCGCTGTTAATGTGAAGCCTCAGGCTAGGGTGCAGCTTGTTTGAAGTCTTGGACCAGGGTGCTATTTGAGAAGTCTCGGACCAGGGTGCTGTTTTTAGTCTCAGACCAGGGCGCTGTTTATAGTCTTTGACCATGGCGCTGTTTGTTTTTAGTCTCGGACCAGGGCGCTGCTTGTTTGAACTCTCGGACCAGGGCGCGGTTTGTTTGAAGTCTCGGACCAGGGCGCGGTTTGTTTGAAGTCTCGGACCAGGGCGCTGTTTGTAGTCTCAGACCAGAGCGCTATTTGAGAAGTCTCGGACCAGGGCGCATTTTGTTTGAAGTCTCGGGCCAGGGCGCTGTTTGTGTGAAGTCTCGGACCAGGGCACTGTTTGTCGTCTCAGACCAGGGCGCCGTTTGTAGTCTTGGACCATGGTGCTGTTTGTTTGTAGTCTCAGACCAGGGCGCTATTTGAGAAGTCTCGGACCAGGGCGCATTTTGTTTGAAGTCTCGGACCAGGGCGCTGTCTGTGTGAAGCCCCAGGCTAGGGTGTAGCTTGTTTGAAGTCTTGGACCAGGGTGCTATTTGAGAAGTCTCGGACCAGGGCGCTGTTTGTAGTCTCAGACCAGGGCGCTGTTTGTAGTCTTGGACCATGGCGCTGTTTGTTTGTAGTCTCGGACCAGGGCGCTGTTTGAAGTCCCGGACCAGGGCGCTGTTTGAAGTCTCGGACCAGGGCGCTGTTTGTTTGAAGTCTCGGACCAGGGCGCTGTTTGTGTGAAGCCTCAGGCTAGGGTGTAGCTTGTTTGAAGTCTCGGACCAGGGTGCTGTTTGTAGTCTCAGACCAGGGTGCTGTTTGTAGTCTTGGACCATGGCGCTGTTTGTTTGTAGTCTCGGACCAGGGCGCTGTTTGAAGTCTCGGACCAGGGCGCTGTTTGAAGTCTCGGACCAGGGCGCTGTTTGTTTGAATTCTCGGACCAGGGCGCTTTTTTGTTTTTAGTCTCAGACCAGGGCGCTGTTTGTAGTCTCAGACCAGGGCGCTGTTTGTAGTCTTTGACCATGGCGCTGTTTGTTTTTAGTCTCGTACCAGGGCGCTGTTTGTTTGAAGTCTCGGACCAGGGCGCTGCTTGTTTGAACTCTCGAACCACGGCGCTGTTTGTTTGAACTCTCGGACCGGGGCGCTGTTTGTTTGTAGTCTCGGACCAGGCCGCTGTTTGCTTGTCGTCTCGGAACAGGGCGCTATTTGAGAAGTCTTAAACCAGGGCGCTTTTTTGTTTGAAGTCTCGGACCAGGACGCTGTTTGTGTGAAGTCTCGGACCAGGGCGCTGTTTGTGTGAAGCCTCGGACCAGGGCGCTGATTGTGTGAGGTCTCGGATCAGGGCGCTGTTTGTGTGAAGTCTCGCACCAGGGCGCTGTTTGTTTGTAGTCTCAGACCAGGGCGCTGTTTGTTTGTAGTCTCGGACCAGGGTGCTGTTTGGTCTTAGTCTCGGACCAGGGCGCGGTTTGTTTGAAGTCTCGGACCAGGGCGCGGTTTGTTTGAAGTCTCGGACCAGGGCGCGGTTTGTTTGAAGTCTCGGTCCAGGGCGCCGTTTGTTTGAAGTCTCGGACCAGGGCGCGGTTTGTTTGAAGTCTCGGACCAGGGCGCGGTTTGTTTGAAGTCTCGGACCAGGGCGCTGTTTGTTTGAAGTCTCGGACCAGGGCGCTGTTTGTAGTCTAAGACCAGGACGCTGTTTGTATGTAGTCTCGGACCAGGGCGCATTTTGTTTGAAGTCTCGGACCAGGGCGCTGTTTGTTTGAAGTCTCGGACCAGGGTGCTGTTTGTTTGAAGTTTCAGACCAGGGCGCTGTTTGTTTGAAGTCTTGGACCAGGGCGCTGTTTGTTTGTAGTCTCACACCAGGGCGCTGCTTGTTTGAACTCTCGGACCAGGGCGCTGTTTGTTCGAATTCTCGGACCAGGGCGCTTTTTTGTTTGAAGTCTCGCACCAGGTTGCTGGGTGCTGTTTGTAGTCTCGGACCAGGGCGCTGTTTGTGTGAAGTCTCGGACCAGGGTGTTGTTTGTGTGAAGTCTCGGACCAGGGTGCTGTTTGAGTGAAGTCTCGGACAAGGGCGCGGTTTGTTTGAATTCTCGGACCAGGGCGCTGTTTGTGTGAAGCCTCAGGCCAGGGTGCAGATTGTTTGAAGTCTTGGACCTGGGTGCTATTTGAGAAGTCTTGGACCAGGGCGCTGTTTTTTTGAAGTCTCGGACCAGGGCGCTGTTTGTCGTCTCAGACCAGGGCGCCGTTTGTAGTCTTGGACCATGGTGCTGTTTGTTTGTAGTCTCAGACCAGGGCGCTGTTTGAAGTCTCGGACCAGGGCGCTGTTTGTTTGAATTCTCGGACCAGGGCGCATTTTGTTTGAAGTCTCGGACCAGGGCGCTGTCTGTGTGAAGCCCCAGGCTAGGGTGTAGCTTGTTTGAAGTCTTGGACCAGGGTGCTATTTGAGAAGTCTCGGACCAGGGCGCTGTTTGTAGTCTCAGACCAGGGCGCTGTTTGTAGTCTTGGACCATGGCGCTGTTTGTTTGTAGTCTCGGACCAGGGCGCTGTTTGAAGTCTCGGACCAGGGCGCTGTTTGTTTGAATTCTCGGACCAGGGCGCTGTTTGTTTGAATTCTCGGACCAGGGCGCTTTTTTGTTTGAAGTCTCGGACCAGGGCGCTGTTTGTGTGAAGCCTCAGGCTAGGGTGTAGCTTGTTTGAAGTCTCGGACCAGGGTGCTGGGTGCTGTTTGTAGTCTCGGACCAGGGCGCTGTTTGTGTGAAGTCTCGGACCAGGGTGTTGTTTGTGTGAAGTCTCGGACCAGGGCGCTGTTTGTGTGAAGTCTCGGACCAGGGCGATGTTTGTGTGAAGTCTCGGACCAGGGCGCTGTTTGTGTGAAGTCTCGGACCAGGGCGCTGTTTGTGTGAAGTCTCGGACCAGGGCGCTGTTTGTGTGTAGTCTCGGACCAGGGCGCTGTTTGTGTGAAGTCTCGGACCAGGGCGCTGTTTGTGTGAAGTCTCGGACCAGGACGCTGTTTGTAGTCTCAGACCATGGCACTGTTTGTTTGTAGTCTCGGACCAGGGCGCTGTTTGTTTGAAATCTCGGACCAGGGCGCTGCTTATTTGAACTTTCGGACCAGGGCGCTGCTTGTGTGAAGTCTCGGATCAGGACGCTGTTTGTGTGAAGGCTCGAACCAGGGCGCTGTTTGTAGTTTCGGACCAGGGCACTGTTTGTAGTTTCGGACCAGGGCGCGGTTTGTAGTTTCGGACCAGGGCGCTGTTGATTTAAAGTCTCGGACCAGGGCGCTGTTTGTAGTCTCGGACCAGGCCGCTGTATGTTTGTCGTCTCGGACCAGGGCGCTATTTGAGAAGTCTCGGACCAGGGTGCTGTTTGTGTGAACTCTCGGACCAGGGCGCTGCTTGTTTGAACTCTCGGACCATGGCCCTGTTTGTTTGTAGTCTCGGACCAGGGCGCTGTATGAGAAGTCTCGGACCAGGGCGCTGTTTGTGTGAAGTCTTGGACCAGGGCGCTGTTTTTGTGACGTCTCGGACCAGGGCGCTGTTTGATTGAAGTCTCGGACCAGGGCGCTGCCTGTTTGAACTCTCGGACTAGGGCGTTCATTGTTTGAACTCTCGGACCAGGGCGCTGTTTGTTTGAATTCTCGGACCAGGGCGCTGTTTGTGTGAAGTCTCGGACCAGGGCGCTGTTTGTGTGAAGTCTCGGACCAGGGCACTGTTTGTGTGAAGTCTCGGACCAGGGCGCTGTTTGTTTGTAGTCTCAGACCAGGGCGCTGTTTGTTCTTAGTCTCGGACCAAGGCGCTGTTTGAATGAAGTCTCGGACCAGGGCGCGGTTTGTTTGAAGTCTCGGACCAGGGCGCTGTTTGTAGTCTTGGACCAGGGCGCTGTTTGTAGTCTTGGACCAGGGCGCTATTTGTAGTCTTGGACCATGGCGCTGTTTGTATGTAGTCTCAGACCTGGGCGCTATTTGAGAAGTCTTGGACCAGGGCGCTTTTTTGTTTGAAGTCTCGGACCAGGGCGCTGTTTGTGTGAAGTCTCGGACCAGGGCACTGTTTGTGTGAAGTCTCGGACCAGGGCGCTGTTTGTGTGAAGTCTCGGACCAGGGCGCTGTTTGTGTGAAGTCTCAGACCAGGGCGCTGTTTGTAGTCTCGGACCAGGCCGCTGTATGTTTGTCGTCTCGGACCAGGGCGCTATTTGAGAAGTCTCGGACCAGGGTGCTGTTTGTGTGAACTCTCGGACCAGGGCGCTGCTTGTTTGAACTCTCGGACCATGGCCCTGTTTGTTTGTAGTCTCGGACCAGGGCGCTGTATGAGAAGTCTCGGACCAGGGCGCTGTTTGTGTGAAGTCTTGGACCAGGGCGCTGTTTTTGTGACGTCTCGGACCAGGCCGCTGTATGATTGAAGTCTCGGACCAGGGCGCTGCCTGTTTGAACTCTCGGACTAGGGCGTTCATTGTTTGAACTCTCGGACCAGGGCGCTGTTTGTTTGAATTCTCGGACCAGGGCGCTGTTTGTGTGAAGTCTCGGACCAGGGCGCTGTTTGTGTGAAGTCTCGGACCAGGGCACTGTTTGTGTGAAGTCTCGGACCAGGGCGCTGTTTGTTTGTAGTCTCAGACCAGGGCGCTGTTTGTTCTTAGTCTCGGACCAAGGCGCTGTTTGAGTGAAGTCTCGGACCAGGGCGCGGTTTGTTTGAAGTCTCGGACCAGGGCGCTGTTTGTAGTCTTGGACCAGGGCGCTGTTTGTAGTCTTGGACCAGGGCGCTATTTGTAGTCTTGGACCATGGCGCTGTTTGTATGTAGTCTCAGACCTGGGCGCTATTTGAGAAGTCTTGGACCAGGGCGCTTTTTTGTTTGAAGTCTCGGACCAGGGCGCTGTTTGTGTGAAGTCTCGGACCAGGGCACTGTTTGTGTGAAGTCTCGGACCAGGGCGCTGTTTGTGTGAAGTCTCGGACCAGGGCGCTGTTTGTGTGAAGTCTCAGACCAGGGCGCTGTTTGTGTGAAGTCTCGGACCAGGGCACTGTTTGTGTGAAGTCTCGGACCAGGGCACTGTTTGTGTGAAGTCTCGGACCAGGGCGCTGTTTGTAGTCTTGGACCATGGCGCTGTTTGTTTGTAGTCTCGGACCAGGGCGCTGTTTGAAGTCTCGGACCAGGGCGCTGTTTGTGTGAAGTCTCGGACCAGGGCGCTGTTTGTGTAAAGCCTCAGGCTAGGGTGTAGCTTGTTTGAAGTCTCGGACCAGGGTGCTGGGTGCTGTTTGTAGTCTCGGACCAGGGCGCTGTTTGTGTGAAGTCTCGGACCAGGGCGTTGTTTGTGTGAAGTCTCGGACCAGGGCGCTGTTTGTGTGAAGTCTCGGACCAGGGCGATGTTTGTGTGAAGTCTCGGACCAGGGCGCTGTTTGTTTGAAGTCTCGGACCAGGGCGCTGTTTGCGTGAAGTCTCGGACCAGGGCGCTGTTTGTGTGAAGTCTCGGACCAGGGCGCTGTTTGTGTGAAGTCTCGGACCAGGGCGCTGTTTGTGTGAAGTCTCGGACCAGGGCGCTGTTTCTAGTCTCAGACCATGGCGCTGTTTGTTTGTAGTCTCGGACCAGGGCGCTGTTTGTTTGAAGTCTCGGACCAGGGCGCTGTTTGTTTGAAGTCTAGGACCAGGGCGCTGCTTATTTGAACTCTCGGACCAGGGCGCTGTTTGTGTGAAGTCTCGGACCAGGGCACTGTTTGTGTGAAGTCTCGGACCAGGGCACTGTTTGTGTGAAGTCTCGGACCAGGGCGCTGTTTGTAGTCTTGGACCATGGCGCTGTTCGTTTGTAGTCTCGGACCAGGGCGCTGTTTGAAGTCTCGGACCAGGGCGCTTTTTGTTTGAATTTTCGGACCAGGGCGCTTTTTTGTTTGAAGTCTCGGACCAGGGCGCTGTTTGTGTGAAGCCTCAGGCTAGGGTGTAGCTTGTTTGAAGTCTCGGACCAGGGTGCTGGGTGCTGTTTGTAGTCTCGGACCAGGGCGCTGTTTGTGTGAAGTCTCGGACCAGGGCGTTGTTTGTGTGAAGTCTCGGACCAGGGCGCTGTTTGTGTGAAGTCTCGGACCAGGGCGCTGTTTGTGTGAAGTCTCGGACCAGGGCGCTGTTTGTGTGAAGTCTCGGACCAGGGCGCTGTTTGTGTGAAGTCTCGGACCAGGGCGCTGTTTGTGTGAAGTCTCGGACCAGGGCGCTGTTTGTGTGAAGTCTCGGACCAGGGCGCTGTTTGTGTGAAGTCTCGGACCAGGGCGCTGTTTGTAGTCTCAGACCATGGCGCTGTTTGTTTGTAGTCTCGGACCAGGGCGCTGTTTGTTTGAAGTCTCGGACCAGGGCGCTGCTTATTTGAACTCTCGGACCAGGGCGCTGCTTGTGTGAAGTCTCGGACCAGGGCGCTGCTTGTGTGAAGTCTCGGATCAGGACGCTGTTTGTGTGAAGGCTCGAACCAGGGCGCTGTTTGTAGTTTCGGACCAGGGCGCTGTTTGTAGTTTCGGACCAGGGCGCGGTTTGTAGTTTCGGACCAGGGCGCGGTTTGTAGTTTCGGACCAGGGCGCTGTTTATTTGAAGTCTCGGACCAGGGCGCTATTTGTAGTCTCGGACCAGGCCGCTGTATGTTTGTCGTCTCGGACCAGGGCGCTATTTGAGAAGTCTCGGACCAGGGTGCTGCTTGTTTGAACTCTCGGACCAGGGCGCTGCTTGTTTGAACTCTCGGACCATGGCGCTGTTTGTCTTTAGTCTCGGACCAGGGCGCTATATGAGAAGTCTCGGACCAGGGCGCTGTTTGTGTGAAGTCTTGGACCAGGGCGCTGTTTGTGTGAAGTCTCGGACCAGGGCGCTGTTTGTAGTCTCAAACCAGGGCGCTGTTTGTAGTCTTGGACCATGGCGCTGTTTATAGTCTCGGACCAGGGCGCTGTTTGTAGTCTCGGACCAGGGCGCTGTTTGTAGTCTCGGACCAGGGCGCTGTTTGTAGTCTCGGACCAGGGCGCTGTTTGTTTTTAGTCTCGGACCAGGGTGCTGTTTGAGTGAAGTCTCAGGCCAGAGTGCGTTTTTTTTTTGAAGTCTCGGACCAGGGCGCTTTTTGTAGTCTTGGACCAGGGCGCTGTTTATTTGAAGTCTCGGACCAGGCCGCTGTTTGTTTGAAGTCTCGGACCAGGGCGCTGCTTGTTTGAACTCTCGGACCACGGTGCTGTTGTTTGAATTCTCGGACCGGGGCGCTGTTTGTCGTCTTGGACCAGGGCGCTATTTGAGAAGTCTCGGACCAGGGCGCTTTTTGTTTGAAGTCTCGGACCAGGGCGCTGTTAATGTGAAGCCTCAGGCTAGGGTGCAGCTTGTTTGAAGTCTTGGACCAGGGTGCTATTTGAGAAGTCTCGGACCAGGGCGCTGTTTTTAGTCTCAGACCAGGGCGCTGTTTGTAGTCTCAGACCAGGGCGCTGTTTGTAGTCTTTGACCATGGCGCTGTTTGTTTTTAGTCTCGTACCAGGGCGCTGTTTGTTTGCAGTCTCGGACCAGGGCGCTGCTTGTTTGATCTCTCGGACCACGGCGCTGTTTGTTTGAATTCTCGGACCGGGGTGCTGTTTGTTTGTAGTCTCGGACCAGGCCGCTGTTTGTTTGTCGTCTCGGACCAGGGCGCTATTTGAGAAGTCTTGGACCAGGGCGCTGTTTGTGTGAAGTCTCGGACCAGGGCGCTGTTTGTGTGAAGCCTCGGACCAGGGCGTTGTTTGTAGTCTCAGACCAGGGCGCTGTTGGTTTGTAGTCTCAGACCAGGGCGCTGTTGGTTTGTAGTCTCAGACCAGGGTGCTGTTTGTTCTTAGTCTCGGACCAGGGCGCGGTTTGTTCTTAGTCTCGGACCAGGGCGCGGTTTGTTTGAAGTCTCGGACCAGGGCGCGGTTTGTTTGAAGTCTCGGACCAGGGCGCGGTTTGTTTGAAGTCTCGGACCAGGGCGCGGTTTGTTTGAAGTCTCGGACCAGGGCGCGGTTTGTTTGAAGTCTCGGACCAGGGCGCTGTTTGTAGTCTCAGACCAGAGCGCTATTTGAGAAGTCTCGGACCAGGGCGCATTTTGTTTGAAGTCTCGGACCAGGGCGCTGTTTGTGTGAAGCCTCAGGCTAGGGTGCAGATTGTTTGAAGTCTTGGACCAGGGTGCTATTTGAGAAGTCTTGGACCAGGGCGCTGTTTGTTTGAAGTCTCGGACCAGGGCGCTGTTTGTAGTATCAGACCAGGACGCTGTTTGTATGTAGTCTCGGACCAGGGAGCATTTTGTTTGAATTCTCGGACCAGGGCGCTGTTTGTTTGAAGTCTCGGACCAGGGCGCTGTTTGTTTGAAGTCTCGGACCAGGGCGCTGTTTGTTTGAAGTCTCGGACCAGGGTGCTGTTTGTGTGAAGTCTCGGACCAGGGCGCGGTTTGTTTGAAGTCTCAGACCAGAGCGCTGTTTGTTTGAAGTCTCGGACCAGGGCGCTGTTTGTTTGTAGTCTCAGACCAGGGCGCTGCTTGTTTGAACTCTCGGACCAGGGCACTGTTTGTTCGAATTCTCGGACCAGGGCGCTTTTTTGTTTGAAGTCTCGGACCAGGGTGTTGTTTGTGTGAAGTCTCGGACCAGGGTGTTGTTTGTGTGCAGTCTCGGACCAGGGTGCTGTTTGTGTGAAGTCTCGGACCAGGGTGCTGTTTGTGTGAAGTCTCGGACCAGCGCGCTGTTTGTAGTCTCAGATCAGTGCGCTGTTTGTTTGTAGTCTCAGACCAGGGCGCTGTTTGTTCTTAGTCTCGGACCAGGGCGCTGTTTGAGTGAAGTCTCGGACCAGGGCGCTGTTTGTGTGAAGCCTCAGGCCAGGGTGCAGATTGTTTGAAGTCTTGGACCAGGGCGCTATTTGAGTGGTCTTGGACCAGGGCGCATTTTGTTTGAAGTCTCGGACCAGGGCGCTGTCTGTGTGAAGCCCCAGGCTAGGGTGTAGCTTGTTTGAAGTCTTGGACCAGGGTGCTATTTGAGAAGTCTCGGACCAGGGCGCTGTTTGTAGTCTCAGACCAGGGCGCTGTTTGTAGTTTTGGCGCTTTTGGCGCTGTTTGTTTGTAGTCTCGGACCAGGGCGCTGTTTGTTTGTAGTCTCGGACCAGGGCGCTGTTTGAAGTCTCGGACCAGGGCGCTGTTTGAAGTCTCGGACCAGGGCGCTGTTTGTTTGAATTCTCGGACCAGGGCGCTTTTTTGTTTGAAGTCTCGGACCAGGGCGCTGTTTGTGTGAAGCCTCAGGCTAGGGTGTAGCTTGTTTGAAGTCTCGGACCAGGGTGCTGAGTGCTGTTTGTAGTCTCGGACCAGGGCGCTGTTTGTGTGAAGTCTCGGACCAGGGCGCTGTTTGTGTGAAGTCTCGGACCAGGGCGCTGTTTGTGTGAAGTCTCGGACCAGGGCGCTGTTTGTGTGAAGTCTCGGACCAGGGCGCTGTTTGTGTGAAGTCTCGGACCAGGGCGGTGTTTGTGTGAAGTCTCGGACCCGGGCGCTGTTTGTGTGAAGTCTCGGACCAGGGCGCTGCTTATTTGAACATTCGGACCAGGGCGCTGCTTGTGTGAAGTCTCGGATCAGGACGCTGTTTGTGTGAAGGCTCGAACCAGGGCGCTGTTTGTAGTTTCGGACCAGGGCCCGGTTTGTAGTTTCGGACCAGGGCGCTGTTGATTTGAAGTCTCGGACCAGGGCGCTGTTTGTAGTCCCGGACCAGGCCGCTGTATGTTTGTAGTCTCGGACCAGGGCGCTATATGAGAAGTCTCGGACCAGGGCGCTGTTTGTGTGAAGTCTTGGACCAGGGCGCTGTTTGTTTGAAGTCTCGGACCAGGGCGCAGTTTGATTGAAGTCTCGGACCAGGGCGCTGCCTGTTTGAACTCTCGGACCAGGGCGTTCATTGTTTGAACTCTCGGACCAGGGCGCTGTTTGTTTGAATTCTCGGACCAGGGCGCTGTTTGTGTGAAGTCTCGGACCAGGGCGCTGTTTGTGTGAAGTCTCGGACCAGGGCGGTGTTTGTGTGAAGTCTCGGACCCGGGCGCTGTTTGTGTGAAGTCTCGGACCAGGGCGCTGCTTATTTGAACATTCGGACCAGGGCGCTGCTTGTGTGAAGTCTCGGATCAGGACGCTGTTTGTGTGAAGGCTCGAACCAGGGCGCTGTTTGTAGTTTCGGACCAGGGCCCGGTTTGTAGTTTCGGACCAGGGCGCTGTTGATTTGAAGTCTCGGACCAGGGCGCTGTTTGTAGTCCCGGACCAGGCCGCTGTATGTTTGTAGTCTCGGACCAGGGCGCTATATGAGAAGTCTCGGACCAGGGCGCTGTTTGTGTGAAGTCTTGGACCAGGGCGCTGTTTGTTTGAAGTCTCGGACCAGGGCGCAGTTTGATTGAAGTCTCGGACCAGGGCGCTGCCTGTTTGAACTCTCGGACCAGGGCGTTCATTGTTTGAACTCTCGGACCAGGGCGCTGTTTGTTTGAATTCTCGGACCAGGGCGCTGTTTGTGTGAAGTCTCGGACCAGGGCGCTGTTTGTGTGAAGTCTCGGACCAGGGCACTGTTTGTGTGAAGTCTCGGACCAGGGCGCTGTTTGTTTGTAGTCTCAGACTAGGGCGCTGTTTGTTCTTAGTCTCGGACCAGGGCGCTGTTTGAGTGAAGTCTCGGACCAGGGCGCGGTTTGTTTGAAGTCTCGGACCAGGGCGCTGTTTGTAGTCTTGGACCAGGGCGCTGTTTGTAGTCTTGGACCAGGGCGCTGTTTGTAGTCTTGGACCAGGGCGCTGTTTGTAGTCTTGGACCAGGGCGCTGTTTGTAGTCTTGGACCAGGGCGCTGTTTGTATGTAGTCTCAGACCAGGGCGCTATTTGAGAAGTCTTGGACCAGGGCGCTTTTTTGTTTGAAGTCTCGGACCAGGGCGATGTTTGTGTGAAGTCTCGGACCAGGGCGCTGTTTGTGTGAAGTCTCGGACCAGGGCGCTGTTTGTGTGAAGTCTCGGACCAGGGCACTGTTTGTGTGAAGTCTCGGACCAGGGCGCTGTTTGTAGTCTTGGACCATGGCGCTGTTTGTTTGTAGTCTCGGACCAGGGCGCTGTTTGAAGTCTCGGACCAGGGCGCTGTTTGTTTGAATTTTCGGACCAGGGCGCTTTTTTGTTTGAAGTCTCGGACCAGGGCGCTGTTTGTGTGAAGCCTCAGGCTGGGGTGTAGCTTGTTTGAAGTCTCGGACCAGGGTGCTGGGTGCTGTTTGTAGTCTCAGACCAGGGCGCTGTTTGTGTGAAGTCTCGGACCAGGGCGTTGTTTGTGTGAAGTCTCGGACCAGGGCGTTGTTTGTGTGAAGTCTCGGACCAGGGCGTTGTTTGTGTGAAGTCTCGGACCAGGGCGCTGTTTGTGTGAAGTCTCGGACCAGGGCGCTGTTTGTGTGAAGTTTCGGACCAGGGCGCTGTTTGTGTGAAGTCTCGGACCAGGGCGCTGTTTGTGTGAAGTCTCGGACCAGGGCGCTGTTTGTGTGAAGTCTCGGACCAGGGCGCTGTTTGTGTGAAGTCTCGGACCAGGGCGCTGTTTGTGTGAAGTCTCGGACCAGGGCGCTGTTTGTAGTCTCAGACCATGGCGCTGTTAGTTTGTAGTCTAGGACCAGGGCGCTGTTTGTTTGAAGTCTCGGACCAGGGCGCTGCTTATTTGAACTCTCGGACCAGGGCGCTGCTTGTGTGAAGTCTCGGATCAGGACGCTGTTTGTGTGAAGGCTCGAACCAGGGCGCTGTTTGTAGTTTCGGACCAGGGCACTGTTTGTAGTTTCGGACCAGGGCGCTGTTTATTTGAAGTCTCGGACCAGGGCGCTGTTTGTAGTCTCGGACCAGGCCGCTGTATGTTTGTCGTCTCGGACCAGGGCGCTATTTGAGAAGTCTCGGACCAGGTGCTGCTTGTTTGAACTCTCAGACCATGGCGCTGTTTGTTTGTAGTCTCGGACCAGGCGCTATATGAGAAGTCTCGGACCAGGGCGCTGTTTGTGTGAAGTCTTGGACCAGGGCGCTGTTTGTGTGAAGTCTCGGTCCAGGGCGCTGTTTGTAGTCTCAAACCAGGGCGCTGTTTGTAGTCTTGGACCATGGCGCTGTTTATTTGTAGTCTCGGACCAGGGCGCTGTTTATAGTCTCGGACCAGGGCGCTGTTTGTAGTCTCGGACCAGGCCGCTGTATGTTTTTAGTCTCGGACCAGGGTGCTGTTTGAGTGAAGTCTCAGGCCAGAGTGCGGTTTTTTTGAAGTCTCGGACCAGGGCGTTTTTTGTAGTCTCGGACCAGGGCGCTGTTTATTTGAAGTCTCGGACCAGGCCGCTGTTTGTAATCTCGGACCAGGGCGCTGTTTGTTTGAATTCTCGGACCAGGGCGCTGTTTGTGTGAAGTTTCGGACCAGGGCGCAGCTTGTTTGAAGTCTCGGACCAGGGCGCTATTTGTTTGTAGTCTCGGACCAGGGCGCTGTTTGTTTTTAGTCTCGGACCAGAGCGCTGTTTGTTTAAGTCTCGGACCAGGGCGCTGCAGGGGCTGTTTGTGTCAAGTCTCGATCCAGGTCGATTTTTGTTTGTAGTCTCGGACCAGGGCGCTTTTTTGTTTGTAGTCTCGGACAAGGACGCTGTTTGTTTGTAGTCTTGGACCAGGGCGCTGTTTGTTTGTAGTCTCGAACCAGGACGCTTTTTGAAGTCTCGGACCAGGGCGCACTTTGTTTGAAGTCTCGGACTAGGGCGCTGCTTGTTTGAACTCTCGGACCATGGCGCTGTTTGTTTGAATTCTCGGACCGGGGCGCTGTTTGTTTTTAGTCTCGGACCAGGGCGCTATTTAAGAAGTCTCGGACCCGGGCGCTGTTTGTGTGAAGTCTTGGACCAGGGCGCTGTTTGTGTGAAGTCTTGGACCAGGGCGCTGTTAGTAGTCTCAAACCAGGGCGCTGTCTGTAGTCTTGGACCATGGCGCTGTCTGTAGTCTTGGACCATGGCGCTGTTTGTAGTCTCGGACCAGGGCGCTGTTTGTAGTCTCGGACCAGGGCGCTGTTTGTAGTCTCGGACCAGGGCGCTGTTTGTAGTCTCGGACCAGGGCGCTGTTTTTTTAGTCTCGGACCAGGGCGCTGTTTGTGTGAAGTCTCAGGCCAGGGTGCGGTTTGTTTGAAGTCTCGGACCAGGGTGCTGTTTGTGTGAAGTCTCGGGCTAGGGCGCTTTTTGTTTGCAGTCTCGGACCAGGGCGCTGTTTGTTTGTAGTCTCGGACCAGGGCGCTGTTTGTAGTCTCGGACCAGGGCGCATTTTGTTTGAAGTCTCAGACCAGGGCGCTTTTTGTGTGAAGCCTCAGGCTAGGGTGCAGATTGTTTGAAGTCTTGGACTAGGGTGCTATTTGAGAAGTCTCGGACCAGGGCGCTGTTTGTTTGAAGTCTCGGACCAGGACGCTGTTCGTAGTCTCAGACCAGGGCGCTATTTGTAGTCTTGGACCATGGCGCTGTTTGTTTGTAGTCTCGGACCAGGGCGCTGTTTGTTTGTAGTCTCAGACCAGGGCGCTATTTGAGAAGTCTCGGACCAGGGCGCATTTTGTTTGAAGTCTCGGACCAGGGCGCTGTTTGTGTGAAGCCTCAGGCTAGGGTGTAGCTTGTTTAAAGTCTTGAACCAGGGTGCTATTTAAGAAGTCTCGGACCAGGGCGCTGTTTGTTTGAAGTCTCGGACTAGGGCGCTGTTTGTAGTCTCAGACCAGGGCGCTGTTTGTAGTCTTGGACCATGGCGCTGTTTGTTTGTAGTCTCGGACCAGGGCGCTGTTTGTAGTCTTGGACCTTGGCGCTGTTTGTTTGAAATCTTGGACTAGGGCGCTGTTTGTAGTCTCGGACCATGGCGCTGTTTGATTTTAGTCTCGGACCAGGGTGCTGTTTGTTTGAAGTCTCATACCAGGGCGCTGTTTGTAGTCTCGGACCATGGCGCTGTTTGTTTTTAGTCGCGGACCAGTGCGCTGTTTGTTTGAAGTCTCGTACCAGGGCGCTGTTTGTAGTCTCGGACCATGGCGCTGTTTGTTTTTAGTCGCGGACCAGTGCGCTGTTTGTTTGAAGTCTCGGACCAGGGCGCTGTTTGTGTGAAGTATCGAAGCAGGGCGCTTTTTGTAGTCTCGGACCAGGGCGCTGTTTGTTTGAAGTCTCGGACCATGGCGCTGTTTGTTTGAAGTTTCGGACCAGGGCGCTGCTTGTTTGAACTCTCGGACCAGGGCGCTGTTTGTTTGAATTCTCGGACCAGGGTGCTTTTTTGTTTGAAGTCTCGGACCAGGGTGCTGTTTGTCTGAAGCCTCAGGCTAGGGTGCAGCTTGTTTGAACTCTCGGACCAGGGCGCTGTTTGTTTGAATTCTCGGACCAGGGCGCTTTTTTGTTTGAAGTCTCGGACCAGGGCGCTGTTTGTGTGAAGCCTCAGGCTAGGGTGCAGCTTGTTTGAAGTCTCGGACCAGGGTGCTATTTGTTTGAAGTCTCGGACTAGGGCGCTGTTTGTAGTCTCAGACCATGGCGCTGTTTGTTTGTAGTCTCGGACCAGGGCGCGCTGTTTGTAGTCTCAGGCCATGGCGCTGTTTGTTTGTAGTCTCGGACCAGGGTGCTGTTTGTTTGAAGTCTCGGACCAGGGCCCTGTTTGTGTTAAGTCTCGAACCAGGATGCTTTTTGTAGTCTCGGACCAAGGCGCTGTTTGTTTGAAGGCGCGGACCAGGGCGCTGTTTGTTTGAAGGCTCGGACCAGGGCGCTGTTTGTTTGAAGTCTCGGACCAGGGCGCTGCTTGTTTGAACTCTCGGACCAGGTCGCTGTTTGTTTGAATTCTCGGACCAGGGTGCTATTTGTTTGTTGTCTCGGACCAGTCCGCTGTTTGTTTGTCGTCTCGGACCAGGGCGCTATTTGAGAAGTGTCGGACCAGGGCGCTTTTTTGTGTGAAGTCTCGGACCAGGGCGCTGTTTGTGTGAAGTCTCCGACCAGGGCGCTGTTTGTGTGAAGTCTCGGACCAGGGCACTGTTTGTGTGAAGTCTAGGACCAGGGCGCTGTTTGTGTGAAGTCTCGGACCAGGGCGCTGTTTGTAGTCTCAGACCCGGGCGCTGTGTGTTTGAAGTCTCGGACCAGGGCGCTGTTTGTAGTCTCGGACCAGGGCGCTGTTTGTTTTTAGTCTCGGACCAGGGCGCTGGTTTTTGTCGTGTCAGACCAGGGCGCTATTAGAGAAGTCTCGGACCAGGGCGCTTTTTGTGTGAAGCCTCAGGCTAGGGTGCAGCTTGTTTGAAGTCTCGGACCAGGGTGCTATTTGAGAAGTCTCGGACCAGGGCGCTGTTTGTTTGAAATCTCGGACCAGGGCGCTGTTTGTAGTCTTGGACGGTTGCCCTGTTTGTTTGTAGTCTCGGACCAGGGCGCTGTTTGTGTGAAGTCTCGAACCTGGACGCTTTTTGTAGTCTCAAACCAGGGCGCTGTTTGTTTGAAGTCTCGGATCAGGGCGCTGTTTGTTTGAATTCTCGGCCCAGGGCGCTTTTTGTGTGAAGTCTCGTACCAGGGCGCTGTTTGTTTGAAGTCTCGGACCAGGGCGCTGTTTGTTTGAAATCTCGCACCAGGACGCTGTTTGAAGTTTCGGACCAGGACGCGGTTTCTTTGTAGTCTCGGACTAGGGAGCTATTTGTAGTCTAGGACCAGGGCGCTGTTTGTCGTCTCGGACCAGGGCGCTGTTTGTTTGAATTCTCGGACCAGGGCGCTGTTTGTTTGAATTCTCGGACCAAGGCGCTGTTTGTTTGAAGTTTGGGACCAGGGCGCTGTTTGTTTGAAGTCTCGGATCAAGGCGCTGTTTGTTTGAAGTCTCGGATCAAGGCGCTGTTTGTGTGAAGTTTCGGACCAGGGCGCAGCTTGTTTGAAGTCTCGGACCAGGGCGCTATTTGTTTGTGGTCTCGGACCAGGGCGCTGTTTGTTTGTAGTCTCGGACAAGGACGCTGTTTGTTTGTAGTCTCGGATCAGGGCGCTGTTTGTTTGAACTCTCGGACTGGGGCGCTGTTTGTTTGAAGTCTCGGACCGGGGCGATGTTTGTTTGAAGTCTACGACCGGGGCGCTGCAGGGCGCTGTTTGTTTGAAGTCTCAGACCAGGGCGCTATTTGAGAAGTCTCGTACCAGGGCGCATTTTGTTTGAAGTCTCGGACCAGGGCGCTGTTTGTGTGAAGTCTCAGGCTAGGGTACAGCTTGTCTCAAGTCTCGGAAAAGGGTGCTATTTGAGATGTCTCGGACCAGGGTGCTGTTATGTGAAATCTCGGGCCAGGGCGCGGTTTGTAGTTTCGGACCAGGGCACTGTTTGTTTGTAGTCTTGGACCAGGGAGCTGTTTGTTTGCAGTCTCGGACCAGGGCACTGTTTCTATTCTCGGACCAGGGCGCTGTTTGTTAGTAGTCTCGGACCAGGGCGCTGTTTGTTTGTAGTCTCGGACCAGGGCGCTGTTTGTTTGTAGTCTCTGACCAAGGCGCTGTTTGTGTGAAGTCTCGGACCAGGGCGCTGTTTATATGAAGACTCGGAACAGGGCGCTGTTTGTAGTCTCAGATCAGTGCGCTGTTTGTAGTCTTGGACCATGGCGCTGTGTGTTTGTAGTATCGGTATCAGGTATGTATTTTCGGTATCAGGTACAGGCATGGTATTTTATACGATTTGGTCTTCATATACCCAAATTCACCCGCCGATATCAGTTCGTTTGCTAACGCCTCATCCAATATCATGTCCCTCTTTTTAATAATTTCCGGGAAGGGGTTATCACGTAATCTGGCATAGGTATCACTACATTCCAGTTGTCTCCTCATTTCACAAAAATAAGCCTCCTTGCTCCACAGCACAATATTACCCCCCTTATCACTTCCTCTAATTACTAAATCATCATTCTTTTTGAGTTCCTCAAGGGCTTTTCTTTCATTATCTGTTAGATTGTCCCTCTTTTTTCCCCATCTGACCTTCTCTAAATCTCTCGATACCAACTCGGAGAACGCCTGAACATTTTTATCAGATGAAATGGGTGGCATAAACTTAGATCTTTTTCTAAGGTCAGTGGGTATGATGGACAATTCTTCAGGACCCTCTACGTTCTCTGTTAACCCTTCATCAATTAACAGCTCTAGATCTCTGAGAGTCTCTCTTTCTTTTAAGGATACAATTCTAACCTCATCACAGTCAACCTGCTCAGCCTCCGACATCACTTTTGTCTGTTTAGCAAACATTTTTTTCAACAAAACTTTACGTAAGAACAATTGAATGTCTCGGTACGTATCAAATGGGTCCCCTCCACAAACTGGGGAGAAGGATAACCCTCTGTTCAGTACCGACACATGTTCCGGCTTGAGTTCAAAGCTGGTCAGATTGACTATGTTGTTTGAATCCTCTTTCGGCTCTACCTTTCCTAGTAATTCTTCCCCTTCCTGGGAGGCTGTACTCTCTTCTTTAGTATGGGTTGTAGGTCCTGTTTGTTTTTCTTTTTCTTTCTCTGATGATTTTTCCTCTTTTTGGTTCTGCCTCTTCCTACTTCTTTTCTTTCCTCGTCTGTGCTTAATTCTTCCTCTCCTATCTCGTCTTCCTCCTCTAAAAAAACCACTGACTTTCCAGAGGAGGATCCTGAGGCCTCACTTTTATCATCTTCTTCCTCATCCTCTAGATCTACATCTAATCTAGTCCTAGACCTAGATCTAGCTCTTCCTGGTTTACACTCGTAATACTCACCATTATTCCATTCCTTGATATCAGTCAAAAATTTAGTCTGCTTAACAATTTTGATTTTCTTTTGTGTATTTTCCACCTCCTTCTTTACCATATCATTAAATTTCTCAAAATCCTTCTCTTTGCTTTCCCGGCAGACACGCTAAATTAAGCTACTCAACTAACCAGTCCCTGGCCAAAGGGCAGAGTATGTATGGGTGTATGGATGTGAATTGAGAAATGCAAGGAGCGCTCCTCTATAAGCTGGCATGTTTTTAAGGGGGAGGGAGGTTGGTTTTGAAGGGGTTTCTATGTAATTTGGATCAATAAATTTATATGCACAGTGAGAAGTTGATTCCTATTGTTTGTATACCTTTTTATCGGTTTAGCTGCTCCCCCTTAGGGGTTTGTGCCATAGCAAGTACCTGTTCACCGGTTATTTCCAATACGCTATTTGTTTGTAGTCTCGGACCAGGGCGTTGTTTGTTTTTAGTCTCGGACCAGAGCGCTGTTTGTTTAAGTCTCGGACCAGGGCGCTGCAGGGGCTGTTTGTGTGAAGTCTCGATCCAGGGCGATTTTTGTGTGTAATCTCGGACCAGGGCGCTTTTTGTTTGTAGTCTCGGACCAGGGCGCTGTTTGTTTGAAGTCTCGGACCAGGGCGCTGTTTGTTTGAAGTCTCGGACCAGGGCGCTGTTTGTTTGAAGTCTCGGACCAGGGCGCTGTTTGTTTGAAGTCTCGGACCAGGGCGCTGTTGGTTTGAACTCTCGGACCGGGGCGCTGTTTGTTTGAAGTCTCGGACTGGGGCGATGTTTGTTTGAAGTCTACGACCGGGGCACTGCAGGGCGCTGTTTGTTTGAAATCTCAGACCAGGGCGCTATTTGAGATGTCTCATACCAGGGCGCATTTTGTTTGAAGTCTCGGACCAGGGCGCTGTTTGTGTGAAGTCTCAGGCTAGGGTACAGCTTGTTTGAAGTCTCGGACCAGGGTACTATTTGAGAAGTCTCGGACCAGGGTGCTGTTGTGTGAAGTCTCGGGCCAGGGCGCGGTTTGTAGTTTCGGACCAGGGCGCTGTTTGTTTGTAGTCTCTGACCAAGGCGCTGTTTGTGTGAAGTCTCGGACCAGGGCGCTGTTTGTGTGAAGTCTCGGACCAGGGCGCTGTTTGTAGTCTCAGATCAGGGCGCTGTTTGTAGTCTCGGACCATGGCGCTGTTTGTTTGTAGTCTCGGACCAGGACGCTTTTTGTAGTCTCGGACCAGGGCACTGTTTGTAGTCTTGGACCTTGACGCTGTTTGTTTGAAATGTTGGACCAGGGCGCTGTTTGTAGTCTCGGACCATGGTGCTGTTTGTTTTTAGTCTTGGACCATGGCGCTGTTTGTTTTTAGTCTTGGACCAGGGCGCTGTTTGTTTTTAGTCTCGGACCAGGGCGCTGTTTGTTTGAAGTCTCAGACCAGGGCGCTGCAGGGGGCTCTTTGTGTGAACTCTCGAACCAGGGCGCTGTTTGTTTGAATTCTCGGACCAGGGCGCTGTTTGTTTGAATTCACGGACCAGGGCGCTGTTTGTTTTAATTCTCGGATCAGGGCGCTGTTTTTTTGAAGTCTCGGACCAGGGCGCTGTTTGTTTGTAGCCTCCGACCAGGCCGCTGTTTGTTTGAAGTCTCAGACCAGGGCGCTATTTGAGAAGTCTCGGACCAGGGCGCATTTTGTTTGAAGTCTCGGACCAGGGCGCTGTTTGTGTGAACTCTCAGGCTAGGGTGCAGCTTGTTTGAAGTCTCGGACCAGAGTGCTATTTGAGAAGTCTCGGACCAGGGCGCTGTTTGTTTGAAGTCTCGGACCAGGGCGCTGTTTGTGTGAAGTCTCGGGCTAGGGTGCTGTTTGTAGTCTCGGACCAGGGCGCTGTTTGTAGTCTTGGACCTTGGCGCTGTTTGTTTGAAATGTTGGACCAGGGTGCTGTTTGTGTGAAGTCTCGAACCAGGCCGCTTTTTGTAGTCTCGGACCAGGGCGCTGTTTGTAGTCTTGGACCTTGGCTCTGTTTGTTTGAAATGTTGGACCAGGGCGCTGTTTGTAGTCTCGGACCATGGCTCTGTTTGTTTTTAGTCTTGGACCAGGGCACTTTTGTTTGAAGTCTCGGACCAGGGCGCGCTGCAGGGCGCTGTTTGTGTGAAGTCTCGAACCAGGGCGCTGTTTGTAGTTTCGGACCAGGGCGCTGTTTGTTTGAAGTCTCATACCAGGGCGCTGTTTGTGTGAAGTCTCGAACCAGGGCGCTGTTTGTAGTCTCAGACCAGGGCGCTGTTTGTTTTTAGTCGCGGACCAGTGCGCTGTTTGTTTGAAGTCTCGGACCAGGGCGCTGTTTGTGTGAAGTATCGAAGCAGGTCGCTTTTTGTAGTCTCGGACCAGGGCGCTGTTTGTTTGAAGTCTCGGACCAGGGCGCTGTTTGTTTGAAGTCTCGGACCAGGGCCCTGTTTGTTTGAACTCTCGGACCAGGGCGCTGTTTGTTTGAAGTCTCGGACCAGGGCGCTGTTTGTTTGAAGTCTCGGACCAGGGCGCTGCTTGTTTGAAGTCTCGGACCAGGGCGCTGTTTGTTTGAAGTCTCGGACCAGGGCGCTGTTTGTAGTCTCAGACCAGGGCGCTGTTTGTTTTTAGTCGCGGACCAGTGCGCTGTTTGTTTGAAGTCTCGGACCAGGGCGCTGTTTGTGTGAAGTATCGAAGCAGGGCGCTTTTTGTAGTCTCGGACCAGGGCGCTGTTTGTTTGAAGTCTCGGACCAGGGCGCTGTTTGTTTGAAGTCTCGGACCAGTCCACTGTTTGTTTGAATTCTCGGACCAGGGCGCTGTTTGTGTGAAGTCTCGGACCAGGGCGCTGCTTGTTTGAAGTCTCGGACCAGGGAGATGTTTGTTTGAAGTCTCGGACCAGGGCGCTGCTTGTTTGAAGTCTGGGACCTGGGCGCTGCTTGTTTGAATTTTCGGACCAGGGCGCTATTTGAGAAGTCTCGGACCATGGCACTTTTTTGTGTGAAGTCTCAGACCAGGGCGCTGTTTGTGTGAAGTCTCGGACCAGGGCGCTGTGTGTGTGAAGTCTCGGACCAGGGCACTGTTTGTGTGAAGTCTCGGACCAGGGCGCTGTTTGTGTGATGTCTGGGACCAGAGCGGTGTTTGTAGTCTCGGACCAGGCCGCTTTTTGTAGTCTCGGACCAGGGCGCTGTTTTTAGTCTCGGACCAGGGCGCTGTTTGAGTGAAGTCTCGGACAAGGGTGCGGTTTGTTTGAAGTCTCGTACCAGGGAGCGGTTTGTTTAAAGTCTCGGACCAGGGCGCTGTTTGTTTGTAGTCTTAGACCAGGGCGCTATTTGAATAGTCTCGGACCAGGGCGCATTTTGCTTGAAGTCTCGGACCAGGGCGCTGTTTGTTTGAAGTCTCGGACCAGGGCGCTGTTTGTAGTCTCAGACCAGGGCGCTGTTTGTAGCCTTGGACCATGGCGCTGTTTGTTTGTAGTCTCGGACCAGGGCGCTGTTTGTTTGAATTCTCGGACCAGGGCGCTCTTTTTTTGAATTCTCGGACCAGGGCGCTGTTTGTTTGTAGTCTCGGACCAGGCCGCTGTTTTTTTGTCGTCTCGGACCAGGGCGGTATTTGAAAAGTCTCCGTCCAGGGTGCTTTTTTGTTTTAAGTCTCGGACCAGGGCGCTGTTTGTGTGAACTCTCAGGCTAGGGTGCAGCTTGTTTGAAGTCTCGGACCAGAGTGCTATTTGAGAAGTCTCGGACCAGGGCGCTGTTTGTTTGAAGTCTCGGACCAGGGCGCTGTTTGTGTGAAGTCTCGGGCTAGGGTGCTGTTTGTAGTCTCGGACCAGGGCGCTGTTTGTAGTCTTGGACCTTGGCGCTGTTTGTTTGAAATGTTGGACCAGGGCGCTGTTTGTAGTCTCGGACCATGGCTCTGTTTGTTTTTAGTCTTGGACCAGGGCGCTTTTGTTTGAAGTCTCGGACCAGGGCGCGCTGCAGGGCGCTGTTTGTGTGAAGTCTCGAACCAGGGCGCTGTTTGTAGTTTCGGACCAGGGCGCTGTTTGTAGTTTCGGACCAGGGCGCTGTTTGTTTGAAGTCTCATACCAGGGCGCTGTTTGTGTGAAGTCTCGAACCAGGGCGCTGTTTGTAGTCTCAGACCAGGGCGCTGTTTGTTTTTAGTCGCGGACCAGTGCGCTGTTTGTTTGAAGTCTCGGACCAGGGCGCTGTTTGTGTGAAGTATCGAAGCAGGTCGCTTTTTGTAGTCTCGGACCAGGGCGCTGTTTGTTTGAAGTCTCGGACCAGGGCGCTGTTTGTTTGAAGTCTCGGACCAGGGCCCTGTTTGTTTGAACTCTCGGACCAGGGCGCTGTTTGTTTGAAGTCTCGGACCAGGGCGCTGTTTGTTTGAAGTCTCGGACCAGGGCGCTGCTTGTTTGAAGTCTCGGACCAGGGCGCTGTTTGTTTGAAGTCTCGGACCAGGGCGCTGTTTGTAGTCTCAGACCAGGGCGCTGTTTGTTTTTAGTCGCGGACCAGTGCGCTGTTTGTTTGAAGTCTCGGACCAGGGCGCTGTTTGTGTGAAGTATCGAAGCAGGGCGCTTTTTGTAGTCTCGGACCAGGGCGCTGTTTGTTTGAAGTCTCGGACCAGGGCGCTGTTTGTTTGAAGTCTCGGACCAGGACGCTGTTTGTTTGAATTCTCGGACCAGGGCGCTGTTTGTGTGAAGTCTCGGACCAGGGCGCTGCTTGTTTGAAGTCTCGGACCAGGGCGATGTTTGTTTGAAGTCTCGGACCAGGGCGCTGCTTGTTTGAAGTCTGGGACCTGGGCGCTGCTTGTTTGAATTTTCGGACCAGGGCGCTATTTGAGAAGTCTCGGACCAGGGCGCTTTTTTGTGTGAAGTCTCAGATCAGGGCGCTGTTTGTGTGAAGTCTCGGACCAGGGCGCTGTGTGTGTGAAGTCTCGGACCAGGGCACTGTTTGTGTGAAGTCTCGGACCAGGGCGCTGTTTGTGTGATGTCTGGGACCAGAGCGGTGTTTGTAGTCTCAAACCAGGCCGCTTTTTGTAGTCTCGGACCAGGGCGCTGTTTTTAGTCTCGGACCAGGGCGCTGTTTGAGTGAAGTCTTGGACAAGGGTGCGGTTTGTTTGAAGTCTCGTACCAGGGAGCGGTTTGTTTAAAGTCTCGGACCAGGGCGCTGTTTGTTTGTAGTCTTAGACCAGGGCGCTATTTGAATAGTCTCGGACCAGGGCGCATTTTGCTTGAAGTCTCGGACCAGGGCGCTGTTTGTTTGAAGTCTCGGACCAGGGCGCTGTTTGTAGTCTCAGACCAGGGCGCTGTTTGTAGCCTTGGACCATGGCGCTGTTTGTTTGTAGTCTCGGACCAGGGCGCTGTTTGTTTGAATTCTCGGACCAGGGCGCTCTTTTTTTGAATTCTCGGACCAGGGCGCTGTTTGTTTTTTAGTCTCGGACCAGGCCGCTGTTTTTTTGTCGTCTCGGACCAGGGCGGTATTTGAAAAGTCTCGGTCCAGGGCGCTTTTTTGTTTTAAGTCTCGGACCAGGGCGCTGTTTGTGTGAAGTCTCGGACCAGGGCACTGTTTGTGTGAAGTCTCGGACCTGGGCGCTGTTTGTAGTCTCAGACCCGGGCGCTGTTTGTTTGTAGTCCCGGACCAGGGCGCTGTTTGTAGTCTCGTACCAGGGCGCTGTTTGATTGAAGTCTCGGACCAGGGCACGGTTTGTTTGAAGTCTCGGACCAGGACGCTGTTTGAGTGAACTCTCGGACCAGGGCGCGGTTTGCTTGAATTCTCGGACCAGGGCGCGGTTTGTTTGAAGTCTCGGACCAGGGCACTATTTGAGAAGTCTCGGACCAGGGCGCTGTTTGTGTGAAGCCTCAGGCTAAGGTGCAGCTTGTTTGAAGTCTCAGACCAGGGTGCTATTTAAGAAGTCTCGGGCCAGGGCGCTGTTTGTTTGAAGTCTCGGACCAGGGCGTTGTTTGTAGTCTCAGACCAGGGCGCTGTTTGTAGGCTTGGACCATGGCGCTGTTTGTTTGTAGTCTCGGACCAGGGCGCTGTTTGTGTGAAGTCTCGGACCAGGGCGCGGTTTGCTTGAATTCTCAGACCAGGCCGCTGTTTTTTTGTCGTCTCGGACCAGGGCGGTATTTGAAAAGTCTCGGTCCAGGGCGCTTTTTTGTTTTAAGTCTCGGACCAGGGCGCTGTTTGTGTGAAGTCTTGGACCAGGGCGCTGTTTGTGTGAAGTCTCGGACCAGGGCACTGTTTGTGTGAAGTCTCGGACCAGGGCGCTGTTTGTAGTCTCAGACCCGGGCGCTGTTTGTTTGTAGTCCCGGACCAGGGCGCTGTTTGTAGTCTCGGACCAGGGCGCTGTTTGAGTGAAGTCTCGGACCAGGGCACGGTTTGTTTGAAGTCTCGGACCAGGACGCTGTTTGAGTGAAGTCTCGGACCAGTGTGCGGTTTGCTTGAATTCTCGGACCATGGCGCGGTTTGTTTGAAGTCTTGGACCAGGGCACTATTTGAGAAGTCTCGGACCAGGGCGCTGTTTGTGTGAAGCCTCAGGCTAAGGTGCAGCTTGTTTGAAGTCTCAGACCTGGGTGCTATTTGAGAAGTTTCGGACCAGGGCGCTGTTTGTTTGAAGTCTCGGACCAGGGCGTTGTTTGTAGTCTTGGACCATGGCGCTGTTTGTTTGTAGTCTCGGACCAGGGCGCTGTTTGTTTGCAGTCTCGGACCAGGGCGCTGTTTGTGTGAAGTCTCGAACCAGGACGCTTTTTGTAGTCCCGGACCAGGGCGCTGTGTGTTTGAATTCTCAGTCCAGGGCGCTTTTTGTGTGAAGTCTCGTACCAGGGCGCTGTTTGTTTGAAGTCTCAGGCTAGGGCGCTTTTTGTGTGAAGTCTCGGACCAGGGCACTGTTTGTGTGAAGTCTCGGACCAGGGCACTGTTTGTGTGAAGTCTCGGACCAGGGCGCTGTTTGTAGTCTCAGACCCGGGCGCTGTTTGTTTGTAGTCCCGGACCAGGGCGCTGTTTGTAGTCTCGGACCAGGGCGCTGTTTGAGTGAAGTCTCGGACTATGGCGCGGTTTGCTTGAATTCTCGGACCAGGGCGCGGTTTGTTTGAAGTCTCGGACCAGGGCACTATTTGAGAAGTCTCGGACCAGGGCACTGTTTGTGTGAAGCCTCAGGCTAAGGTGCAGCTTGTTTGAAGTCTCAGACCAGGGTGCTATTTGAGAAGTCTCGGACCAGGGCGCTGTTTGTTTGAAGTCTCGGACCAGGGCGTTGTTTGTAGTCTCAGACCAGGGCGCTGTTTGTAGTCTTGGACCATGGCGCTGTTTGTTTGTAGTCTCGGACCAGGGCGCTGTTTGTTTGCAGTCTCGGACCAGGGCGCTGTTTGTGTGAAGTCTCGAACCAGGACGCTTTTTGTAGTCCCGGACCAGGGCGCTGTGTGTTTGAAGTCTCGGACCAGGGCGCGCTGTTTGTTTGAAGTCTCGAACCAGGGTGCTGATTGTTTGAATTCTCGGTCCAGGGCGCTTTTTGTGTGAAGTCTCGTACCAGGGCGCTGTTTGCTTGAAGTCTCGGACTAGGGTGCTGTTTGTTTGAAATCTCGCACCAGGACGCTGTTTCTTTGTAGTCTCGAACTAGGGAGCTATTTGAAACGTCTCGGACTAGGGCGCATTTTTTTGAAGTCTCGGACCAGGGCGCATTTTTTTGAAGTCTCGGACCAGGGCGCTGTTTGTGTGAAGTCTCAGGCTAGGGTGCAGCTTGTTTGAAGTCTCGGACCAGGGTGCTATTTGAGAAGTCTCGGACCAGGGCGCTGTTTGTTTGAAGTCTCGGACCAGGGTGCTGTTTGTGTAAAGTCTCGGGCTAGGGCGCTGTTTGTAGTCTCGGACCAGGGCGCAGTTTGTTTGTAGTCTCGGACCAGGGAGCTGTTTGTTTGCTGTCTCAGACCAGGGCGCTGTTTGAAGTCTCGGACCAGGGCGCTGTTTGTTTGTAGTCTCGGACCAGGGCGCTGTTTGTTTGTACTCTCGGACCAGGGCGCTGTTTGTTTGAATTCTTGGACCAGGGCTCTGTTTGTTTAAGTCTCGGACCAGGGCGCTGCAGGGGCTGTTTGTGTGAAGTCTCGATCCAGGGCGATTTTTGTTTGTAGTCTCGGACCAAGGCGTTTTTTGTTTGTAGTCTCAGACAAGGACGCTGTTTGTTTGTAGTCTCGGACCAGGGCGCTGTTTGTTTGAAGTCTCGGACCAGGGCACTGTTTGTTTGAACTCTCGGACCGGGGCGCTGTTTGTTTGAAGTCTCAGACCAGGCAGCTATTTGAGAAGTCTCGTACCAGGGCGCATTTTGTTTGAAGTCTTGGACCAGGGCGCTGTTTGTGTGAAGTCTCAGGCTTGGGTGCAGCTTGTTTGAAGTCTCGGACCAGTGTGCTATTTGAGAAGTCTCGGACCAGGGAGCTGTTGTGTGAAGTCTCGGGCCAGGGCGCTGTTTGTAGTTTCGGACCAGGGCGCTGTTTGTTTGTAGTCTTGGACCATGGAGCTGTTTGTTTGCAGTCTCGGACCAGGGAGCTGTTTCTAGTCTCGGACCAGGGCGCTTTTTGTTTGTAGTCTTGGACCAGGGCGCTGTTTGTTTGTAGTCTCTGACCAAGGCGCTGTTTGTTTGTAGTCTCAGACCAGGGCGCTGTTTGTAGTCTTGGACCATGGCGCTGTTTGTTTCTAGTCTCGGACCAGGGCGCTGTTTGTAGTCTCGGACCAGGGCGCCGTTTGTTTTTAGTCTCGGACCAGGGCGCTGTTTGTTTTTAGTCTCGGACCAGGGCGCTGTTTGTTTGAAGTCTCAGACCAGGGCGCTGCAGGGGGCTCTTTGTGTGAACTCTCGAACCAGGGCGCTGTTTGTAGTCTCGGACCAGGGCGCTGTTTGTTTGAATTCTCGGATCAGGGCGCTGTTTGTTTGAAGTCTCGGACCAGGGCGTTATTTGAGAAGTCTCGGACCAGGGCGCATTTTGTTTGAAGTCTCGGACCAGGGCTCTGTTTGTGTGAAGTTTCAGGCTAGGGTGCAGCTTGTTTGAAGTCTCGGACCAGAGTGCTAATTGAGAAGTCTTGGACCAGGGCGCTGTTTGTTTGAAGTCTCGGACCAGGGCGCTGTTTGTGTGAAGTCTCGGGCTAGGGTGCTGTTTGTAGTCTCGGACCAGGGCGCTATTTGTTTGCAGTCTCGGACCAGGGCGCTGTTTGTAGTCTCGGACCAGGGGGCTGTTTGTTTGTAGTGTCGGACCAGGGCGCTGTTTGTTTGTAGTCTCAGACCAGGGCGCTGTTTGAGTAAAGTCTCGGACCAGGGCGCGGTTTGTTTTTAGTCTCGGACCAGGGCGCTGTTTGAGTGAAGTCTCGGACCAGGGCGCGGTTTGTTTGAAGTCTCGGACCAGGGCGCTGTTTCTAGTCTCGGACCAGGGCGCTTTTTGTTTGTAGTCTTTGACCAGGGCGCTGTTTGTTTGTAGTCTCTGACCAAGGCGCTGTTTGTTTGTAGTCTCAGACCAGGGCGCTGTTTGTAGTCTTGGACCATGGCGCTGTTTGTTTCTAGTCTCGGACCAGGGCTCTGTTTGTAGTCTCGGACCAGGGCGCTGTTTGTTTTTAGTCTCGGACCAGGGCGCTGTTTGTTTTTAGTCTCGGACCAGGGCGCTGTTTGTTTTTAGTCTCGGACCAGGGCGCTGTTTGTTTTTAGTCTCGGACCAGGGCGCTGTTTGTTTGAAGTCTCAGACCAGGGCGCTGCAGGGGGCTCTTTGTGTGAACTCTCGAACCAGGGCACTGTTTGTAGTCTCGGACCAGGGCGCTGTTTGTTTGAATTCTCGGACCAGGGGGCTGTTTGTTTAAAGTCTCGGACCAGGGCGCTGTTTGTTTGTTGTCTCCGACCAGGACGCTGTTTGTTTGTACTCTCGGACCAGGGCGCTGTTTGTAGTCTTGGACCAGGGCGCTGTTTGTTTGAATTCTCGGACCAGGGCGCTGTTTGTTTGAATTTTCGGACAAGGGCGCTGTTTGTTTGCAGTCCCGGACCAGGGGGCTGTTTCTAGTCTCGGACCAGAGCGCTGTTTGTTTGTAGTCTCGGACCAGGGCGCTGTTTTTTTGTAGTCTCTGACCAAGGCGCTGTTTGTTTGTTGTCTCGGACCAGGGCGCTGTTTGTGTGAAGTCTCGGACCAGGGTGCTGTTTGTGTGAACTCTCGGACCAGGGCGCTGTTTGTTTGAAGTCTCGGACCAGGGCGCTGTTTGTTTGAAGTCTCGGACCAGGGCGCTGCTTGTTTGAACTCTCGGGCCAGGGCGCTGCTTGTTTGAACTCTCGGACCAGGACGCTGCTTGTTTGAACTCTCGGACCACGGCGCTGTTTGTTTGAATTCTCAGACCGGGGCGATGTTTGTTTGTAGTCTCGGACCAGGGCACTGTTTGTTTGTCGTCTCGAACCAGGGCGCTATTTGAGAAGTCTCGGACCAGGGCGCTGTTTGTGTGAAGTCTC
Source organism: Hyperolius riggenbachi (assembly GCF_040937935.1). Classification (NCBI taxonomy): domain Eukaryota; kingdom Metazoa; phylum Chordata; class Amphibia; order Anura; family Hyperoliidae; genus Hyperolius; species Hyperolius riggenbachi. The sequence continues at coordinate 107,070,290 of NC_090654.1, read as the reverse complement.
GGACCAGGGCGCTGTTTGTAGTCTCAAACCAGGGCGGTGTTTGTAGTCTTGGACCATGGCACTGTTTGTTAGTAGTCTCGGACCAGGGCGCTGTTTGTTTTTAGTCTCGGACCAGGGCGCTGTTTGTGTGAAGTCTTGAGGCCAGGGCGAGGTTTGTTTGAAGTCTCGGCCCCGGGCGCTGTTTGTGTGAAGTCTCGAACCAGGGCGCTTTTTGTAGTCTTGGACCATGGCGCTGTTTGTGTGAAGTCTCGGACCAGGGCGCTGTTTGTTTGAAGTCTCAGACCAGGGCGCTGCTTGTTTGAAGTCTCAGACCAGGGCGCTGCTTGTTTGAACTCTCGGACCAGGGTGCTGCTTGTTTGAATTCTCGGACCGGGGAGCTGTTTGTTTGTAGTCTTGGTCCATGCCGCTGTTTGTTTGTCGTCTCGGACCAGGGCGCTATTTGAGAAGTCTCGGACCAGGGCACTTTTTTGTTTGAAGTCTCAGACTAGGGCGCTGTTTGTGTGAAGTCTCGAACCAGGGCGCTGTTTGTGTGAAGTCTCGGACCAGGGCGCTGTTTGTAGTCTCGGACCAGGGCGCTGTTTGTTTGTAGTCTCTGACCAAGGCGCTGTTTGTTTGTAGTCTCAGACCAGGGCGCTGTTTGTAGTCTTGGACCATGGCGCTGTTTGTTTCTAGTCTCGGACCAGGGCGCTGTTTGTAGTCTCGGACCAGGGCGCCGTTTGTTTTTAGTCTCGGACCAGGGCGCTGTTTGTTTTTAGTCTCGGACCAGGGCGCTGTTTGTTTGAAGTCTCAGACCAGGGCGCTGCAGGGGGCTCTTTGTGTGAACTCTCGAACCAGGGCGCTGTTTGTAGTCTCGGACCAGGGCGCTGTTTGTTTGAATTCTCGGATCAGGGCGCTGTTTGTTTGAAGTCTCGGACCAGGGCGTTATTTGAGAAGTCTCGGACCAGGGCGCATTTTGTTTGAAGTCTCGGACCAGGGCTCTGTTTGTGTGAAGTTTCAGGCTAGGGTGCAGCTTGTTTGAAGTCTCGGACCAGAGTGCTAATTGAGAAGTCTTGGACCAGGGCGCTGTTTGTTTGAAGTCTCGGACCAGGGCGCTGTTTGTGTGAAGTCTCGGGCTAGGGTGCTGTTTGTAGTCTCGGACCAGGGCGCTATTTGTTTGCAGTCTCGGACCAGGGCGCTGTTTGTAGTCTCGGACCAGGGGGCTGTTTGTTTGTAGTGTCGGACCAGGGCGCTGTTTGTTTGTAGTCTCAGACCAGGGCGCTGTTTGAGTAAAGTCTCGGACCAGGGCGCGGTTTGTTTTTAGTCTCGGACCAGGGCGCTGTTTGAGTGAAGTCTCGGACCAGGGCGCGGTTTGTTTGAAGTCTCGGACCAGGGCGCTGTTTCTAGTCTCGGACCAGGGCGCTTTTTGTTTGTAGTCTTTGACCAGGGCGCTGTTTGTTTGTAGTCTCTGACCAAGGCGCTGTTTGTTTGTAGTCTCAGACCAGGGCGCTGTTTGTAGTCTTGGACCATGGCGCTGTTTGTTTCTAGTCTCGGACCAGGGCTCTGTTTGTAGTCTCGGACCAGGGCGCTGTTTGTTTTTAGTCTCGGACCAGGGCGCTGTTTGTTTTTAGTCTCGGACCAGGGCGCTGTTTGTTTTTAGTCTCGGACCAGGGCGCTGTTTGTTTTTAGTCTCGGACCAGGGCGCTGTTTGTTTGAAGTCTCAGACCAGGGCGCTGCAGGGGGCTCTTTGTGTGAACTCTCGAACCAGGGCACTGTTTGTAGTCTCGGACCAGGGCGCTGTTTGTTTGAATTCTCGGACCAGGGGGCTGTTTGTTTAAAGTCTCGGACCAGGGCGCTGTTTGTTTGTTGTCTCCGACCAGGACGCTGTTTGTTTGTACTCTCGGACCAGGGCGCTGTTTGTAGTCTTGGACCAGGGCGCTGTTTGTTTGAATTCTCGGACCAGGGCGCTGTTTGTTTGAATTTTCGGACAAGGGCGCTGTTTGTTTGCAGTCCCGGACCAGGGGGCTGTTTCTAGTCTCGGACCAGAGCGCTGTTTGTTTGTAGTCTCGGACCAGGGCGCTGTTTTTTTGTAGTCTCTGACCAAGGCGCTGTTTGTTTGTTGTCTCGGACCAGGGCGCTGTTTGTGTGAAGTCTCGGACCAGGGTGCTGTTTGTGTGAACTCTCGGACCAGGGCGCTGTTTGTTTGAAGTCTCGGACCAGGGCGCTGTTTGTTTGAAGTCTCGGACCAGGGCGCTGCTTGTTTGAACTCTCGGGCCAGGGCGCTGCTTGTTTGAACTCTCGGACCAGGACGCTGCTTGTTTGAACTCTCGGACCACGGCGCTGTTTGTTTGAATTCTCAGACCGGGGCGATGTTTGTTTGTAGTCTCGGACCAGGGCACTGTTTGTTTGTCGTCTCGAACCAGGGCGCTATTTGAGAAGTCTCGGACCAGGGCGCTGTTTGTGTGAAGTCTCGGACCAGGGCGCTGTTTGTAGTCTCAAACCAGGGCGGTGTTTGTAGTCTTGGACCATGGCACTGTTTGTTAGTAGTCTCGGACCAGGGCGCTGTTTGTTTTTAGTCTCGGACCAGGGCGCTGTTTGTGTGAAGTCTTGAGGCCAGGGCGAGGTTTGTTTGAAGTCTCGGCCCCGGGCGCTGTTTGTGTGAAGTCTCGAACCAGGGCGCTTTTTGTAGTCTTGGACCATGGCGCTGTTTGTGTGAAGTCTCGGACCAGGGCGCTGTTTGTTTGAAGTCTCAGACCAGGGCGCTGCTTGTTTGAAGTCTCAGACCAGGGCGCTGCTTGTTTGAACTCTCGGACCAGGGTGCTGCTTGTTTGAATTCTCGGACCGGGGAGCTGTTTGTTTGTAGTCTTGGTCCATGCCGCTGTTTGTTTGTCGTCTCGGACCAGGGCGCTATTTGAGAAGTCTCGGACCAGGGCACTTTTTTGTTTGAAGTCTCAGACTAGGGCGCTGTTTGTGTGAAGTCTCGAACCAGGGCGCTGTTTGTGTGAAGTCTCGGACCAGGGCGCTGTTTGTAGTCTCGGACCAGGGCGCTGTTTGTTTGTAGTCTCTGACCAAGGCGCTGTTTGTTTGTAGTCTCAGACCAGGGCGCTGTTTGTAGTCTTGGACCATGGCGCTGTTTGTTTCTAGTCTCGGACCAGGGCGCTGTTTGTAGTCTCGGACCAGGGCGCCGTTTGTTTTTAGTCTCGGACCAGGGCGCTGTTTGTTTTTAGTCTCGGACCAGGGCGCTGTTTGTTTGAAGTCTCAGACCAGGGCGCTGCAGGGGGCTCTTTGTGTGAACTCTCGAACCAGGGCGCTGTTTGTAGTCTCGGACCAGGGCGCTGTTTGTTTGAATTCTCGGATCAGGGCGCTGTTTGTTTGAAGTCTCGGACCAGGGCGTTATTTGAGAAGTCTCGGACCAGGGCGCATTTTGTTTGAAGTCTCGGACCAGGGCTCTGTTTGTGTGAAGTTTCAGGCTAGGGTGCAGCTTGTTTGAAGTCTCGGACCAGAGTGCTAATTGAGAAGTCTTGGACCAGGGCGCTGTTTGTTTGAAGTCTCGGACCAGGGCGCTGTTTGTGTGAAGTCTCGGGCTAGGGTGCTGTTTGTAGTCTCGGACCAGGGCGCTATTTGTTTGCAGTCTCGGACCAGGGCGCTGTTTGTAGTCTCGGACCAGGGGGCTGTTTGTTTGTAGTGTCGGACCAGGGCGCTGTTTGTTTGTAGTCTCAGACCAGGGCGCTGTTTGAGTAAAGTCTCGGACCAGGGCGCGGTTTGTTTTTAGTCTCGGACCAGGGCGCTGTTTGAGTGAAGTCTCGGACCAGGGCGCGGTTTGTTTGAAGTCTCGGACCAGGGCGCTGTTTCTAGTCTCGGACCAGGGCGCTTTTTGTTTGTAGTCTTTGACCAGGGCGCTGTTTGTTTGTAGTCTCTGACCAAGGCGCTGTTTGTTTGTAGTCTCAGACCAGGGCGCTGTTTGTAGTCTTGGACCATGGCGCTGTTTGTTTCTAGTCTCGGACCAGGGCTCTGTTTGTAGTCTCGGACCAGGGCGCTGTTTGTTTTTAGTCTCGGACCAGGGCGCTGTTTGTTTTTAGTCTCGGACCAGGGCGCTGTTTGTTTTTAGTCTCGGACCAGGGCGCTGTTTGTTTTTAGTCTCGGACCAGGGCGCTGTTTGTTTGAAGTCTCAGACCAGGGCGCTGCAGGGGGCTCTTTGTGTGAACTCTCGAACCAGGGCACTGTTTGTAGTCTCGGACCAGGGCGCTGTTTGTTTGAATTCTCGGACCAGGGGGCTGTTTGTTTAAAGTCTCGGACCAGGGCGCTGTTTGTTTGTTGTCTCCGACCAGGACGCTGTTTGTTTGTACTCTCGGACCAGGGCGCTGTTTGTAGTCTTGGACCAGGGCGCTGTTTGTTTGAATTCTCGGACCAGGGCGCTGTTTGTTTGAATTTTCGGACAAGGGCGCTGTTTGTTTGCAGTCCCGGACCAGGGGGCTGTTTCTAGTCTCGGACCAGAGCGCTGTTTGTTTGTAGTCTCGGACCAGGGCGCTGTTTTTTTGTAGTCTCTGACCAAGGCGCTGTTTGTTTGTTGTCTCGGACCAGGGCGCTGTTTGTGTGAAGTCTCGGACCAGGGTGCTGTTTGTGTGAACTCTCGGACCAGGGCGCTGTTTGTTTGAAGTCTCGGACCAGGGCGCTGTTTGTTTGAAGTCTCGGACCAGGGCGCTGCTTGTTTGAACTCTCGGGCCAGGGCGCTGCTTGTTTGAACTCTCGGACCAGGACGCTGCTTGTTTGAACTCTCGGACCACGGCGCTGTTTGTTTGAATTCTCAGACCGGGGCGATGTTTGTTTGTAGTCTCGGACCAGGGCACTGTTTGTTTGTCGTCTCGAACCAGGGCGCTATTTGAGAAGTCTCGGACCAGGGCGCTGTTTGTGTGAAGTCTCGGACCAGGGCGCTGTTTGTAGTCTCAAACCAGGGCGGTGTTTGTAGTCTTGGACCATGGCACTGTTTGTTAGTAGTCTCGGACCAGGGCGCTGTTTGTTTTTAGTCTCGGACCAGGGCGCTGTTTGTGTGAAGTCTTGAGGCCAGGGCGAGGTTTGTTTGAAGTCTCGGCCCCGGGCGCTGTTTGTGTGAAGTCTCGAACCAGGGCGCTTTTTGTAGTCTTGGACCATGGCGCTGTTTGTGTGAAGTCTCGGACCAGGGCGCTGTTTGTTTGAAGTCTCAGACCAGGGCGCTGCTTGTTTGAAGTCTCAGACCAGGGCGCTGCTTGTTTGAACTCTCGGACCAGGGTGCTGCTTGTTTGAATTCTCGGACCGGGGAGCTGTTTGTTTGTAGTCTTGGTCCATGCCGCTGTTTGTTTGTCGTCTCGGACCAGGGCGCTATTTGAGAAGTCTCGGACCAGGGCACTTTTTTGTTTGAAGTCTCAGACTAGGGCGCTGTTTGTGTGAAGTCTCGAACCAGGGCGCTGTTTGTGTGAAGTCTCGGACCAGGGCGCTGTTTGTAGTCTCGGACCAGGGCGCTGTTTGTTTTTTGTCTAGGGACCAGGGCGCTGTTTGAGTGAAGTCTCGGACCAGGGCGTGGTTTGTTTATAGTCTCGGACGAGGGCGCTGTTTGTTTGTAGTCTCAGACCAGGGCGCTGTTTGTTTGTAGTCTCAGACCAGGGCGCATTTTGTTTGAAGTCTCGGACCAGGGCACTGTTTGTGTGAAGCCTCAGGCTAGGGTGCAGCTTGGTTGAAGTCTTGGACCAGGGTGCTATTTGAGAAGTCTCGGACCAGGGCGCTGTTTGTTTGAAGTCTCAGACCAGGGCGCTGTTTGTAGTCTCAGACCAGGGCGCTGTTTGTAGTCTCAGACCAGGGCGCTGTTTGTAGTCTCAGACCAGGGCGCTGTTTGTAGTCTCAGACCAGGGCGCTGTTTGTAGTCTTAGACCATGGCGCTGGTTGTTTGTAGTCTCGGACCAGGGCGCTGTTTGTTTGAAGTCTCGGACCAGGGCGCTGTTTGTGTGAAGCCTCAGGCTAGGGTGCAGCTTGTTTGAAGTCTTGGACCAGGGTGCTATTTGAGAAGTCTCGGTCCAGGGCGCTGTTTGTAGTCTTGGACCATGGCGCTGTTTGTTTTTAGTCTCGGACCAGGGCGCTGTTTGTTTTTAGTCTCGGACCAGGGCGCTGTTTGTTTGAAGTCTCAGACCAGGGCGCTGCAGGGGGCTCTTTGTGTGAACTCTCGAACCAGGGCGCTGTTTGTAGTCTCGGACCAGGGCGCTGTTTGTTTGAATTCTCGGATCAGGGTGCTGTTTGTTTGAAGTCTCAGACCAGGGCATTATTTGAGAAGTCTCGGACCAGGGCGCATTTTGTTTGAAGTCTCGGACCAGGGCGCTGTTTGTGTGAAGTTTCAGGCTAGGGTGCAACTTGTTTGAAGTCTTGGACCAGGGTGCTATTTGAGATGCCTCGGTCCAGGGCGCTGTTTGTTTGAAGTCTCGGACCAGGGCGCTGTTTGTAGTCTTGGACCATGGCGCTGTTTGTTTTTAGTCTCGGACCAGGGCGCTGCAGGGCGCTGTTTGTGTTAAGTCTCGAACCAGGACGCTTTTCGTAGTCTCGGAGCAGGGCGCTGCTTGTTTGAATTCTCAGACCAGGGCGTTGTTTGTTTGAATTCTCGGATCAGGGCGCTGTTTTTTTGAATTCTCGGTCCAGGGCGCTTTTTGTGTGAAGTCTCGTACCAGGGCGCTGTTTGTTTGAAGTCTCGGACCAGGGCGCTGTTTGTTTGAATTCTCAGACCAGGGCACTGTTTGTTTGTAGTCTCAGGACCAGGGCACTGTTTATGTGAAGTGTCAGACCAGGGCGCAGTTTGTGTGAAGTCTGGGACCAGGGCGCTGTTTGTGTGAAGTGTCAGACCAGGGCGCACTTTGTTTGAAGTCTCGGACCAGGGCGCCGGTTGTAAAAACTCCCTCCTGGGCGCCGGTTGTAAAAACTCCCTCCTGGGCGCCGGTTGTAAAAACTCCCTCCTGGGCGCCGGTTGTAAAAACTCCCTCCTGGGCGCCGGTTGTAAAAACTCCCTCCTGGGCGCCGGTTGTAAAAACTCCCTCCTGGGCGCCGGTTGTAAAAACTCCCTCCTGGGCGCCGGTTGTAAAAATTCCCTCCTGGGCGCCGGTTGTAAAAAGTCCCTCCTGGGCGCCTGTTGTAAAAAGTCCCTCCTGGGCGCCGGTTGTAAAAAGTCCCTCCTGGGCGCCGGTTGTAAAAAGTCCCTCCTGGGCGCCGGTTGTAAAAAGTCCCTCCTGGGCGCCGGTTGTAAAAAGTCCCTCCTGGGCGCCGGTTGTAAAAAGTCCCTCCTGGGTGCCGGTTGTAAAAAGTCCCTCCTGGGTGCCGGTTGTATAAAGTCCCTCCTGGGTGCCGGTTGTAAAAAGTCCCTTCCGGGTGCCGGTTGTAAAAAGTCCCTCCTGAAGTCTTGAACCAGGGCGCTTTTTGTGTGAGGTCTCGGACCAGGGCGCTGTTTGTGTGAAGTCTTGGACCAAGGAGCTGTTTGTTTGTTTGTAGTCTCGGACAAGGGCGCTGTTTGTTTGTAGTCTCGGACCAGAGCGCTCTGTGAACTCCCTCCTGGGCGCCGGTTGTAAAACATCCTTCCTGGTCACCGGTTGTTGTAAAAAGTCTCTCCTGGGTGCGGGTTGTTGTAAAAAGAAGTCCTTCCTGGGTGCCGGTTGATGTAAAAAGACCCTCCTGGTTGCCGGTTGTTGTAAAAAGACACTCCTGGGCGCCGGTTTTAAAAAGACACTCCTGGGCGCCAGTTTTAAAAAGACCCTCCTAGGCGCCGGTTGTAAAAAGTCCCTCCTAGGCGCCGGTTGTAAAAAGTCCCTCCTGGGTGCCGGTTGTAAAAAGTCCCTCCTGAAATTTTGAACCAGGGTGCTTTTTGTTTGAAGTCTTGGACCAGGGAGCTGTTTATAGTCTCAGACCAGGGCGCTGTTTGCAGTCTCGGACCAGGGCCCTGTTTGTTTGCAGTCTCGGACCAGGGCGCTGTTTGTGTGAAGTCTCGGACCACGGCGCTGTTTGTGTGAAGTTTCGGACCACGGCGCTTTTCGTGTGAAGTCTCGGACCACGGCTCTGTTTGTGTGAAGTCTCTTACCAGGGCGCTGTTTGTGTGAAGTCTCGGACCGGGTGCTGTGTGTTTGAAGTCTAGGACCAGTGAGCTGTTTGTTTGTAGTCTCGGACCAGGGCGCTGTTTGTTTGATGTCTCGGACTCAGGCCAAAAACTTGGCTGGTAGGTTTAATTTGCAAAATCATCATCACTGTATAAAATATCTAGGTGTGAAGATTACTAGTTCCTATTCTGATCTGTTTAAATATAATTAACAAACCCTGCAAGGTAGAGATCATAGTGCAATAAAGGGTTGGCATCACTATTCAATATCTTGGCTGGGGAGAATTAATTTGGTTCGTATGACATTATTGCCAAAGATTTTATATTTGTTTAGGACATTACCTCTGTTGGTGAAAAAAAGGGACCTTCATAGACTCCAACTTGACATTTTTAATTTTGTTTGGGTGGGTAAAAGATCTTCAGTTTTACAATCTAAAATGTATCAGCCTAGGACTAAGGGGGGGGCCTTTCACTTCTGAATTTGTTTTGGGTATTATAGAGCTGCCAAATTGGCTCAGATTACCCCTATATTTGCGGGAGTAAGAGCTCCACTTTGGGTGGAATTAGAAGCCTCTCAATGTGACCCTTACAACCTCCAGTCATTGGTGTGGTCTTCGCTTCCTGTAGATTTTTTATCTAAAATTGTTTTACCATCTACTCGCCTGACCCTGATAAATTTGGAAAAGGTCTAGGGAATATCTGAAGCTCTCTACTAGTCCCTCATCATTAACCTCAATATTGGGGAGCCCTGACTTTCCTCCTGGGTTTTGGCAAGATTTTTCTTGGGCAGTTGAAAAAAATATGACTATCCTGTCTGCATACTGGTCAGGCAACCGGTTACTTACCTGTCAGGAGGTTCTGGCAAAAGGTGACTTGTCGCCAAGATTTTCCTTTTAGGTAATTCAGATTCAGTATTTCTTTCATTCAGTAGTACCTCGAGGTTATTCTAATCATCAAACTTTTGGGGGGAATTGGGCTATTAATACGCCTTTGGTGGGTGGAATAATTTCCCAGCTTTATGCAACCATAATAGACCATAGCTCTTCGGGTATTGAGAAACTTAAAAATTTTTGGGACACAGAGCTTCAGGTTTCCATTGATCACGAGGATTGGCTAGAGTGCTTTACTACCCTTACAAAAGGGGGCCTATATTTCTCCTTGATTGAGGCTAATGTAAACATTTTCCATAGGGCTTATTTAACCCCATATAGACTCCATAGAGCTGACCCTAACTTTCCCTCACTTTGTTTTAGGGGTTGTGGAGGAGTGGGAACATTTTCTCATATGTGGACCTGTCTGCTAGTTTCTCGCTATTGGAATAAAGTAATCTCATTGATCCAAAAAGTCACCTCCCTCTCGGTCAATTTGGATCCAGCAATACTTATCCTGGGTCATAAACCATCTCATTTTACACACCAGATTCACAAATTGGTTCAATTTATTGCCATGGGGGCTAAATCATACCTGGCTGCCAGTTGGAAATCATCCTCTCTCCCAATCAAACCCTTAGCTAATAAGATACACCAAATGATGATATATGAGAGAATGATAGCCATATCCTTGAATAGAATGGATCATTTTCATAAAACATGGGAACCCTGGATACAATAAGCAGATAATTTGAGTCTGAATTATATTACCTATTTTACCTAGGTTACGTTGAACTGATAAGTAAATTGTGTGGCCCCTTCTGTTCTTGCTTTTCTGATCTGCCTGTCCAATATTTAGGTTAATTTTCCCGTTAGGAACAGTAAGATTAAAACCCGGAATATTTTTTTCCCAATATTATTTCTTTTCACCACCTGATCTTGATTTCTTTTCCTTCTTATGGCACTTTTGGTAGAGTAGGAGTTGGTTACAGCTAGGATTTTCATAGCCTAGGTTGCCTTCCTGCCTACATGATCAATGCAATGATAATCTATAATATTCTGTTTTTGAGATAAAAGCTTCTAGATAACGTTTTATATTAGCCTCCAACTGGATTATAAAAATGGGGACTAAAGTTAACAGTGCCTGTTGCCCCCTGTTCCGGGCTGATTTCAGATTGTATTTTCGATCACTGAATGTCACCATTATATTTGTTATTGGAAAAGCTTGTTGTTGGATGTTAAGCCTCTTTATTCCACTAATGTATTCTGCTATCTTTTTGCAAAGTTATTTGGAATGTTTGTATTTTTTGAAATCTTTAATAAAACCGTTTGAAACTAAAAATAAAAAGATGTTGGTTTGAAGTTGGTTACTATTTAACTGCTTCTTCAAGAACTATTATCGCAAAAAAAGTAGGTAGTTAAATCTGACAGAACCAACAGGTTTTGGGCCAGTCCATCTCCTCATGGGGGAATCTCAGTGTTTTCTCTGTTTTCAACAGCATTTCCTGAACAGCAGTTTAACTGCCAAAATAGTAAGATACCAGCCACTTTTCCTACTTACTTGCAATGGGGCCCTAAGCAAGGTAATATACTTTCCCCCTCCTTGCGTTCATTTTGGTAAGCTGAAACCGTTGCAAAGTTATTTGGAATGTTTGTATTTTTTGAAATCTTTAATAAAACCGTTTGAAACTAAAAATAAAAAGATGTTGGTTTGAAGTTGGTTACTATTTAACTGCTTCTTCAAGAACTATTATCGCAAAAAAAGTAGGTAGTTAAAATCTGACAGAACCAACAGGTTTTGGGCCAGTCCATCTCCTCATGGGGGAATCTCAGTGTTTTCTCTGTTTTCAACAGCATTTCCTGAACAGCAGTTTAACTGCCAAAATAGTAAGATACCAGCCACTTTTCCTACTTACTTGCAATGGGGCCCTAAGCAAGGTAATATACTTTCCCCCTCCTTGCGTTCATTTTGGTAAGCTGAAATGAAGACAGGTCAAAGAAGGTGGCAGGTGGGCCACTTAACACCCACTAGGCACCAAACACCTGCCTAGATTTCCTGGTGGATGATCCTGCTCCGGTTGGGAGTGCCAAATATAAGCATCAGTGCATGGGTACCTGGCAGAGGTGCTGTGGGGAGCAGCACTGTCTACAGGGGTGCAGTGAGAGTCTGACAGAGGGCAGTGGGCAACAAGCAACTCTGCAATCAAGATTTGAGAAGAATGAAGCCAGAAGTAGCTCATGGTGACTCAGAAACACTTTAAAAGTATAGGTTAATAAAAGAGCCAAAAAGCCTTATATATGAGACAATGTGTGAGCTATATATCTTTGTTTCAGAGCACCAAAATATTTTTATAAAATGTTGGTGCTCTGAAACAGAGATAGACAGTTCAGACACTTTCTCGTATTGACCAATGGATGCGGGCAGGTCCTGCAAAACGCATTGTCTTATTGGTGTCTAACAGTAAAAAATCTTAACCTCTTATCTTGAGGTAAAATTATTCCTATTACTTACCTCCACTCACTACACATTGTATCACAATTGGGGTGCCTCCTCCCATCTTGCATTGTCTCCTTCCCTGTCCCAGGGTTTACCTCTGTGACTACATTTAATGGTCTTTTGTTTGTCCTGGAGCACGACCCACATTGATCAACCGAGTCATCATAACCCGAGTGGAGATGTTCCTTTTTCACACACCCCAAATTGTGGTTGCGTATAGAAACCAGAAATACTACACTATTGACACTCCTAATTATCTTGTTATCTCTCCTTTTCTTACTGGCACCTGTGGTTTCAAACCTGAACTTCATCTACCTAACCTCCCAGAGTTTGTGGACTCTGACTGGGCCACAGTCTGGAATACCGTAGACAGGAAGCACAGAGGAGGCACAAAAGTGGGCACAGGTGACACTGAGAACACTTATAAATAAGTAAATGCACCTATTCAAAATTACATACAAATTCAATTTAGGAACAAACCTACAGTCCATATCTCATTTGTAACCTAGGAACTACCTGTATTTTTTATAGCCTCCTTTACCTAAATCACAACTCACTAGAAACAATTGATACACACAAAGATTGATATTACCAGTATCAAGTAGCCCCCACCAAAAAATGGGTTTACAGTGTGACAATACATGTATGTATAACAATTCATCAGTATGTTCATTATTAAAAAAAAAAAAAAAATACAGACGCACCAAAGACAAAACCTTTAATTAGTACTAGTTTTGTACAAACAATATTGGTCTAGTTACAGCTGAAAAGTAAATTTCTAAGTGGTATTACCACTCCTATCATCTTTTTGTCAACCTGAGCCTGGTTTGGGTTAACAACAGTAAACAACAAAAAGATCAGTAACTAGGTGTTTAGTGTGGTTTAACATCTTAAAACAGAAGGTACTTGTGATAATTTAGCCTTAAAGGGACTCCGAGCTCTGAAAAAAAAGGAAAGTTGTACTCACCGGGGCTTTTTCCAGCCCAGTGCTGGTCGGGAGGTCCCACGCCGGCGTCCTGGCTCCTCTCCTTCTCCCCGCTCCGGAATGGCTGGCAGGCCGCAGCCCGGGCGACACTCTCCCGGAGCGGGGAGAAGAAGAGGAGCCAGGACGCCGGCGTGGGACCTCCCGACCAGCACTGGGCTGGAAAAAGCCCCTGGTGAGTACAACTTTCCTTTTTTTTCAGAGCTCAGAGTCCCTTTAAAGAGACTCTGTAACAAAATTTTCAGCCTTATTTCTTCTATCCTGTAAGTTCCTATACCTGTTCTAATGTGCTCTGGCTTACTGCAGCCTTTCCTAACTGCACAGTGGCTGTGTTATCTCTGTTATATAATCTAATCTAAGTGGTTAAGTCTTACAGAGCCACATCAACCCCACATGCAGACAGTTTTGTAGTTTACTGGAATATGTATTCACTTGTCACTAATTTCATGCACTAGTTTATATTCAGATAAGTGGCTGCAGCAGATAGACATTGAAAGGATATTGGCAGGCATCAGTAGATAGCTTTCAGGAATAACTTACTGCAGCCTACACAGAAAACAAGTACATGGTTGTGTGAAGCCAGGAGAGTAGACATGTAAAACCAATAATCATCATATTTGCCAACATAGTCATAGTAAACATCCAAAAGATCACTGAAAAAACTATGAACTGTGAATGTGTGAATATGGCAAATGGCAGGAGGTGAAATTATTTTTCAAAAGTGCAGTTCCTTAACTGTTCCTTCATTGTTTCTGCAAATAACTTTAAAAATAACTAAAAACTAAGATAATGATTTCCTGTGCCTATTCATAACATTTTTAACAACAAAAGATGTAAAAGATAAAGTTTATGCAAGTCCAGTAGTTTATTTTCACTATTATCAACACAACATAGGCAAGCGAGGCTCTTCCGGAATCTGTTTTTGCAGGGTTTCATGGTCATCACTTATGAATTATATTGCTAAGAGGATAATGGTAAGAGTTTCATTATATAAATATTTGTGGAAACCTT